>NW_014541837.1:2336763-2338821 GCF_000741045.1 Vigna radiata var. radiata
TAGACTACTTGGCCCAAAATACAAGGCCCAAAATTATTCCAACTCTACTAAATCTTCATGATGGCTTTAGAAGGCCTAAGAGAAAGAATATAGGTCCATCTTCCATAGATGTCTCCAACTCTTCATGAATGTGCTAGGTCATGGCAATGGGTATGCCATCAGCTTTGGTGCAACACTGCAACAACGTTTTTATTTCTCCATCCTTCTCATGGCCCATGTGCAGCCCACGTCCACATAAAAGCCAACAGCAAATCCAGAAATATGCCACATCCTGGTGGTGCACTCGGTGATTAGAGATGGGCAACATCTTCACCTCCTCGGTCCTACCTTGGTTCACCAGCAACTTCATGGCAATCAGCAACAACATCTTCACGGCCCATTTGAAAATCAAAGCATGTCCAATAGCCCATGTGAAGACACGATCTATCAACCCGTTGCAAACAACTTTGGAGGTGCAGTTGCCTTGACGTTTCCGGGAGGTGCTTGAAGTAAAGCAGCATCCACAAGAGCTTCTCGGTCCAGGACTTCATGCCTCCAAGCATCAACGTCCAGCCTCCACAAGGACAGCACCAGTTCAGCTTGGAAAGAAAAGGTGTGGCAGGAACTTTGGATGCACATTGCACAGCCCAGCAACTTCATTCAATAAACACGGCCCAACTTTTATCACGTCCAGCAGCTTCAACCTTGCAGCAGCATTTGGAGGTGCATACGGAAGGGCCCGGTCCAACATCTTGGAGAGCCAATCCACGCTGGCAGTAGGGCATAGAGTGTGGTCTCGGGATTGATTCCGGGGACAACCGTCACTTTTGCCATTACTTGGCTTTGAACTTTTTCTAGAGAGAGCTTTCTTTTCTTTGAATATTGAAGATGGAATGGATAGATAATGGATAGAAGGTGCATTTCTTTTGGCAGCAGCAGCTAATCACGTTGGAGTTATCTTTCCATTTTGAAGAGCACACACCGCAACCCACATTTTGGGATTTATGCTATTTGGCTTTTGAAATCTTTGAATGTCTTTCACAACGTTACTTTGTCTTGGAACCAGATTTTTATATATATTAGAAATCATTCATCATTTAAGTAGCATATTGATATATAACATTTCCACTATTCATGATGTTTTTTTAAGTTACTGTTTTCAGTGATGAGGTCTTTGAAAGTTGCTGTGGATTTACTTTGGCTTGAGAGAAATACACCGTGAGGGTGCATTTAGTTTGGCTTTGAAAGAAACATACAAACTTGATTTGGCTTGTGCACATGGCTGTGACGTTTATGAAGGTTGAAAAACAGTTATTTTCATATGTCATTTTAGACCTAATTACGCCCTTTACTACTTAGAATAAGCTTAGAATCAAGCTAAACCCAATAAATGAGTCTGTAGAGAGTCGAAAGCTGTTTTTAGCGATATTATTTTATAGCATTTCTGAGAAAGTGAAGAATGAAGTTGAAGATAAAGGTCGTAGTCTCAAGAAAAGAGAAGAAAATTGAAGATTTGAAGAGTCGACGCACCGCCCGACGGTAACTTACACTGCCTGGCGTTAGCGCTGGGCGGTTTTGAGGGAAACCGCCGGGCGGCAACTTACACCGCCGGGCGGTTTTGAGGTTTGTGGGAAACCGCCGGGCGCCACACTTGTTCCGCCGGGCAGTGGTCCGCTGGGCTTGGGCCTGTTTTCTGTTGCGCTCCTCACCTATAAATAGCCCTATTCCGAGTTCAGAGTCATTCTTTTGACAGAGGGGACGGCCAGACCTAATTTTGCTCTCTGGAGAGGATCTCTTGGATGCTTAGGCTCCTTTTCATCTTTTCTAGGGTTTGCTTTTCCATTCTTCTTCCCTTTTTCATCTAGATTCACCATGANAATGGTGAACTAAACCCTATTGTTATTGGGGTAAACAATGTAATCTTTTGATACTCTCTTTTATTGAAACTCTTGATTACTTATATGGTTTCCATATGTTTTGATTGTTAATTGTTGGGTTCTCATTTGTGCTTAATGCCTTTATCGTTTAACTCATTCGATAACTGATGTTTTTCTTTATTGATACGGGGACGTATAGTAA
>NW_014541837.1:2338881-2343939 GCF_000741045.1 Vigna radiata var. radiata
AAGCCAGTAATTAGTATTAGGCTCTTTTCGCCGAGGGATCGGGTTAAGGGTAGGCTAAGAAAGTTGCATGACAATTAATTAATCAAACTAATAATTCAAGAGGAGTAAATAAGAGAGAGCGGATAAGATGAATTTGTAAACCCCCAACAACTCCATTCATCCATTGTTTTCTTTTGTCAATTGAATCATTCTCTTTTGCATGTTCATATTTTATTCTCCTACACAATTATTTAATTTTTCCTTTCAAGTCTTATAATTTTAACTCATGCGAACGATAAGGCTTTGAGTCTCTTGGGAAAACGATACTTGGTCTTACCATTTATATTACTTGAACGATTTGGTACGCTTGTCAATCCGTCAANAAGTTTTTGGCGCCGTTGTTGGGGACTCGAGGTTTACTTTTTCAAGTAGTGTGGATTGATTGAATTTGACTTGATCTTTCATGTTTATTTTTGTTCTAATAAATGTTTTTTTAGGGTTTTGTGCCTAACTTTTGCAGAATGCAGTACGAACAAGGATTTGATTATATGGGCACTCATTCCAACCAAAATAATTTCAATCACTGGTGGGAACCTCACTCATACATAGATCAAAGTCGATATAGACAAGCTTTTGTGCCTCATTTCATGCCTATACAAAGAAGTGCAGAATCTGATGAAATTTTTCAGAGGATTATGAATAGAAATGTATACCATGTCAAAGGCATAGAGGAGAATATAAAGAATGATGAATTCTTTCCACAAGACATGTATACAAGATTTTCTTCTCATAGAAGTATGGAAGAGAGGCAACAATATCTGATACGTTCATGCTATGCCTCGGTGGCCTCATGAGGAGTTGTTCCATGGTTGATTCCAGATCTGGCAGCAAAGAGAACGTTGCAACGGATGAGTTTGGATGTGGCAGCGGAAGAAGGTGATTTAGGATGGTTTAATGGAACGGAGGAGGCTTTGTATGGTGTGGCTACAACTCAGACGACCCCCACACATGGAAGGAAGTTGTAGGGGAGGAAACAAAGCATGGAGTGACTCTTGGAGAGGAGAATTAGCAATGCATTTGAGCATAGATTTCTTACTATCATCCAAAAGTATCATACAATGCTATGCCAAGAGGTTTTATAGATGAACCTCTCGGCCTCACCAAAGGAATTCTTAGATTCACTATTTCAACATGTGTTAAAGATGCTTGGCTTCTAGAAAGCCTTATGAAGCACGTGAGAAATGAGTTTACATGTGGGGAAATTCAATTACTAATGCCGCCCCATGGAAAGCTAAGCACACCCCCCCTTTGTGTAGAAATGTCCACTTTACCCTTCTCCATGTTTTGGCAAATTTGTATTATCTCCTTGGTCTCCAAGCTTCCATCCAAAAATAGCAAAAAGTACTTGACCTTGTGGAGAATACTCATCTTGAAGCTTTTTGGCCATCCTTCTTGTGATAGGTCCTATGGTGCTAGACCTTCTTGTATCAATATCAGTGGCAACAACAATACTCCCCAGCAATAGAAACGTGGGACTATGATCAACAACTATGCCAACAGATAGTTGATGTGACGGAACCAGTCAAAAGCCTTAATGAAAAATTCGACAAATTTCTGGAGTGACGTGAGTCTCAGCACTATGAAGTTACCTTTAGAAATTTGGAGACACAAAAGGATAAGGTTGTTGATGAGGAGAAGATAGAAGAGAAAGAAACAGAAAAGGTTGCTGCTGAGGAGAGGATAGAAGAAGAAGAGATAGAGATATATGAGGAGAAAATAGAGAAAGAAGAAGTAGAAAGGTTGAGTGAGGGAGATAAAGCTGAGGAAAAAGAAAAAGCAGTGGTTGGAAGAAACAAAAAAAAGAAGAAAATAAGAAAAAATTAAAAAAGAAAGTTGAGGAAGGAGAAGATCGAGAAAAGGAGGAAGAAGGGAAGGAAGAAAAGATCATATGAAAAGCCTCTTCCTCGTCAAAAGAAGAATCATAGGAAGGAAAAGAAGTTCAAGTACTTTATGGAGATCTTCAAGAAATTGGAGATTAAAGTTCCTATGATTGATACATGGAAACATGTGCTTGGTTCAATCAACGTTTTGAAGATATTCAGTAGGAAGAAGAAAAAAAAAGAATACCAAGCAAGAAGAAATTCAACACCTACTGATGGGTGTTTGTTGGGGTCATCCCAATTGTTGTAGCATATTTTTTTTTATTATTTTATTTTTTTTTTTAGTTTAGGTTTATTTCATTTTTAAACTTGTAAATATGTGTATTTTTAGAACAATTTTTGGGTAGCATCTACTGAGGGATGCTAAAAATTTTAAATCCACTGAAGGATTCCAAGAAGGCACACCTACTGATGGGTGTTGGAAGGAATAACACTTACTGACAAGTGCTAAGCAGGTTTGGGTCAGGCTCGTGACGTTAAACAAGCGCTACTACGAGGCAACCTAGTTTTCTCTCTCTTATCTTTTGCATTTAAATTCTTAGAATAGGTTGAATTTTAATTTTAGTGTGTATTCTTGGCTTGAACACTTTTTCTGAAAATGTTTGACTGACTGATGTGCATGATGGAACTATTTGATGATTATTTGATGTGGATGATAATTGAGTTGTATTGTATGTAAATATCCAGTGAGACAGATGTATGATAAATTATGATTGTGGTTATGATGCTAAGCATGGTGTATGAATGAATTTTGTGTGAGAAAGCATGTTGTGTGAGGTATTGAGCTCCAGAGTTTTTATTGTTGTATGTATTGTTCATAGGAAAACATGAATGATATTGCCTTAATCTTGATGATTGATCGAATTGCTTGTGAATGTCATATGATCAAGGTCATTTTTTAGAACCCTTCTCTAGCCAAATTTTCACCCAAAGTGCTTGAAAATATTATACCCTTTTTGAACCTTAGCCTAAACAGGATGTGAACCCTTGGCTTAAAATTCTTACCTTGAGTTGGGATGAGCTTAATTGTATATGATGAAAAGGTTCAAGTTTGGGGTTGTATGGGGGAAAAATGGAAGGCAAATGAAAAGCATTGAGCTCAACTGTTGCGAAAAGAAAAATTCATGAGAAAAGGAAAAGAAAAGAAGAAAAGCATGAACATGAGCTCAATGAAAAAAAAGGGAAAAAGTTGGGGATGAGAGAGATTGGTGAAGAAGAGAGTTGTGCTTAAATGTTGAATATTTTGATAGCTCTCTTGACTCAAGGATTTTGCATTCCAGAAAAACCAATTCTTCTTGTTAGCCCAACCTCATTACAAGCCTTGAAAAGTCCTTTTGATGGCATTTGCATTTAAAGATGTTGATTGTTTGAGATGACTGGCAATTTTGTTTCATGTGACTTATGAACAATAGAGAGTTGGAGTGTCACCTTAAACACTTGAGTGGTTGAGTGAAACACTTGCTTGGTATGAACTGTTAATTTTCATGAGTGCATTTTTGCTTAGTGGATTGGTCATTCATAATGTGTAACATCTGTTGTGCAATCTCTAGATTGAAAGCATGCATGCATCTTATTTTGATTTCACCGAAGATTTGAAATTGAGTAGTTTGTCATGTACTTTTGGAATGTTAAAACATTGGATGGAACAGTAGAAAGCCAAGTTTTATTTTATTTTGTTTTGTTTTGTTTTGCTTGAGGACAAGCAAAGTTCTAAGTTTGGGGTGTTGATGAAGGTTGAAAATCAGTTATTGTCATATGTCATTTTAGACCTAATTACGCACTTTACTTCTTAGAATGAGCTTAGAATCAAGCAAAACCCAATAAATGAGTCTGTAGAGAGTCAAAAACTGTTCTTAGCGATATTATGCTTGTTTTGCATTGTTTTGTAGCATTTCTGAGAAAGTGAAGAATGGAGTTGAAGATAAAGGTCGTAGACTCAAGAAAAGAGAAGAAAATTGAAGATTTGAAGAGCCGATGCACCGCCCGGTGGTAACTTACACCGTCCGGTGGTCCAGGGCGAGCAGTAGGCACTAGCGTTGGCGCTGGGCGGTTTTGAGGGAAACCGCCGGGCGGCAATTTACACCGTCAGGCGGTTTTGAGGTTTGTGGGAAACCGCCGGGCGCCACACTTGTTCCGTTGGGCGGTGGTCCGCTGGGCTTGGGCCTGTTTTCTGTTGCGCTCCTCACCTATAAATACCCCTATTGCGAGTTCAGAGTCATTCTTTTGACAGAGGGGACGACCAGACCTAATTTTGCTCTCTGGAGAGGATTTCTTGGATGCTTAGGCTCCTTTTCATCTTTTCTAGGGTTCTCTTTTCCATTTTTCATCTAGATTCACCATGAAAATGGTGAACTAAACCCTATTGTTGTTGCGGGAAACAATGTAATCTTTTGATACTCTCTTTTGTAGAAACTCTTGATTATTTATATGGTTTCCATATGTTTTGATTGTTAATTGTTGGGTTCTCATCTGTGCTTAATGCCTTTATCGTTTAACTCATTCGACAACTGATGTTTGTCTTTATTGATACGGGGACGTACAGTAATGTCATGAACTGGTGAGTAATTCCTTGATTTTGCAATACCACCTAGGGATAGGGGTAGGACGATCAATTTCTTTTAACTTCTGCTCTGAAATGCTGTATTAATTGCTAGGGGAGGCTAGGGATAGCAAGCCAGTAATGAGTATTAGACTCTTTTAGTCGAGGGATCGGGTTAAGGGTAGGCTAAGAAAGTTGCATGACAATTAATGAATCAAACTAATAATTCAAGAGGAGTAAATAAGAGAGAGCGAATAAGATGAATTTGTAAACCCCCAACAACTCCATTCATCCATTGTTTTCTTTGTCAATTGAATCATTCTCTTTTGCATGTTTGATGGGCTGTCGCGGCCCATACAAATTTGATTGCATAATAAGAAATGCAGTATAGCTAGGGAATGACCCCTAGGTCGTCTCTCAAGGACCAAATGTGATTCGAGTCTTAGGTCTAACATGAAGTGGGGGGGGGTTTGTGAAAGGTTGTTTGTGGTGAATGCAGAAAATTTAAAATGAAATTAAAACAGTAAAAACGAAACTGCTACAGAAACTATGAAAATTCACGCTGGAACTGGACAGCTCTGACCTTTGCTCAATGTTTTA
>NW_014541837.1:2345584-2347397 GCF_000741045.1 Vigna radiata var. radiata
GGAAAAACGGGAAAATACCGGACAATTAAGCACAATTCCCTGATTAATTCTAGCACAATAAACTAAGTGAAATCAATAAAATATCGACTCATCAAAATAGACCACACTTAGTCTTTTGCACTCCTAGGCAAAACCAAGACGAAAACCAGGGAACTACTCAACGGACATTAGGGAAGTGACACAGACTCAACACACAGACAACAAAGACTGACAAGGAAAGAAACAAACAGAATTACAATCCTCAAGAAATCCAGACAAGGAAAAGGAAGTAGACAGTATCCAACACAGAATCAGAGAAAGCAGATACTCAGAGAAATCATCCAAGCAATTCAAAGCATTGCAAAATGATCAATTAGTTCAAGAGGTGAAACAAAAAATGACGGAACCTCACAGATGCACACTTTAAGTGTTTCTCTCAAGTGTCTAGGGTAAACAATTTCAACTCAATGCACTCAAGAAAGCAAACACAAACAGACTTGGCAAGCCTCTAATATCAACACTCAAACACATGCATGTTCAAATCAAAAGGTCTTTTATGGATGAAATGGGACCAAGGAAAAGGGAGGATAAATATGGATAAGAAGCTACAAACCAAAAGGAATAGAGGAGCAATGGGGAACAAGTGAAACACAATCAAATCACACCCAAAACCCTCTAATTCAATCCTCTTCTTGACTCCTTCTTTCACACAATTTTTTTTAATTTTTCTCATTTTTCTGTATTTTTTTTTCTTTTGTTTTTTTTTTCATCTTGTCTCTTTTATTTTCTTTCTATTTAGAACACANCTGTAAGAGACAAGATACTCATCATACTCACAAAACAAAAGCAAGAAGAGGAACCAACTAGCCAATTCATCTGAATCCCCAGGGAGACCACACTTATTCCCAAAACAATTCCAAAGCTCCAAAATTCCCTTAAGGTTAAGGTAATCATGGTTTTTCAGTTAGGGCTAGTGTATAAGCTTCAAAACAAAGAAATGGGGAAAGTATAGGCTCAAAAGGGGTATCAAGGGATCACAACAAGGTAGGCTCATCTGGCTAGAGAGGCTCAACAACAAAACTGCCTTTATCACTTCCAAACATGCATTTCAATCAAGACTCATCAAAAAGATTCAAGCCAAGGCATATGCGCAAGCAATCAAGAGAAATATTAGACGCAAGAAAGAATATCAAGTGGCTCAAATCTCACACAGGTAATCGGTCACAATCAATTCAACCTCTCAAACATCATAATCATCTTTCCAAGCAAAGAAAAGCAAGAATTTCAACAAATCAGAGTATCAATGAAGTGAAGGACAAGTCTACAACCTAAACCAAGTCCAGAAATCAAGAGAAACATGTAAAACTGTACAAAAGACACAACAAAAACTACCTAGAAAACAAAAAATTTAACGCAGAAAACATAAAATAACAAAGAAAAATCATAATCTCCCCCAATAGACCACACTTAAACTACACAGTGTCCTCAATGTGTCACAATCATCAAATCAGAAATCAGAACAATCAACAAATCATGGACAAGTGTAATAAAAATGGGAAAGGAGGAGAAGAGAAGAGGAAAACTCCCCTGATCATGGTGGCAGTTGCCAATTTTGGACTTTTAGGGAGATCTCTTCCACCACTGGATTCAACAAGGAAGTGTTGAAGAAGAATTTCTTCATCCTCCAAATTCTATCAAGTAGGGAGATGTCCCCCACAGCTGGATCCAAGAAGCAGTGATTGTTGATGAGCAGGTTCAGCTGGTGCCTATTAATCTTCAAACTATCGGCACCTTTGTCTTCCACCATGGGTGTGTGTTGATCAAATGCATGTGT
>NW_014541837.1:2350152-2351334 GCF_000741045.1 Vigna radiata var. radiata
AACTGCTACAGAAACTATGAAAATTCACGCTGGAACTGGACAGCTCTGACCTTTGCTCAATGTTTTACCCATAACGTTTTCTACAGAGCTCCAAATGAGATGAGGTTTTTTTTCCTGGAAAGTAGACTCAATTATCTTTCATTTGATATATAAAACGTAGCATTTGGATCTCTGGTGTGGTTGCAGTTATTTTTTTAAAAACGAGTCCAGAGAGTGAAAATGCTAAATCAAATACTAGACTAAACAAATGTCTAAGCACAGTTAAAACTATTAAAATGCAACACTCAATTAAAAACATGAAACCCAACTCAACAAAATTTGTGAAATTAAATTAAATCAAAAGAAATAAACAACACAAATTACTATTAGCAAATAACGAGTGAAATTAAAAAAAATGCAAATGCTTCTAAAATTCCTTCTAAAATTCCTCTTCAGCNGTGACATGTTTGCTCCCATCCAATCTAATTCTAATTTCATCATGTTTGATGCAGCTTGCAACACTACATGATGCCTTTCCAAATAAAAATAAAACGCCTCCCTAAAATGAAAGCAAAGCAAAGAAACAATCAAAGCTAAAATGGGTGACACTCAACGCTAAATGTAAGTCTCCATCATGTAATATAAAAATAGTTTTTAATTTAAGCATAAAGATAATACAAAAGAATAAAAGATTGGACCCTTTCTCCTAGATGAAACCTCTGGACGCCACCTCCTAAAGTTGTATCAGCGCTTCCCAAAGAAAAGTGAATGTTCCGAGAGTGCTTTTCCCAGCTGTGACACACCCTCATTCAAGCCACATCTCCTTCCATTCTTGTCCGTTTTTTTTTATGTTCCAGCCCCTTGCCCTTATATAAAAAAAACGCTGCAGCTCTCTTTTTCCTCAATTGCCGAGAATGCTCTCCCAAAACGTTGCANCCTTCCTTTCAAATGTGTGTGACGGCTGCACCCATTGCAAGGGCCGTGTGTCCCTCCAAATAAGGGTGGGGTTCACCCTAAAATGAACCTAGGGTGACAAGTGTCCTANAATCTTTGGGCCCCATCATATTTTTAATGGCCCAATGTGCACAAGTTTGTCTAAAAAGTTTTAACAATTAAATTACAATACAACTAAAATTTAAAATGTCTAAATTTGAGAGTCTTGAATTTATTTGGTGTCCTCCAAATGTCCCAAATTGTGTTTCC
>NW_014541837.1:2352229-2360917 GCF_000741045.1 Vigna radiata var. radiata
AAATTTTCCCTGAAAATAATAATGCAAATAATTAGTTCAGAAAATTCAAATTAATTAAAATTAGAATTTCTGATCAAATTAAGCATAATTAGGAAAAACGGGAAAATACCGGACAATTAAGCACAATTCCCTGATTAATTCTAGCACAATAAACTAAGTGAAATCAATAAAATATCGACTCATCAATGTTCATATTTTATTCTCCTACACAATTATTTAATTTTTCCTTTCAAGTCTTATAATTTTAATTCACGCGAACGATAAGGCTTCGAGTCTCTTGGGAAAACGATACTTGGTCTTACCATTTATATTACTTGAACGATTTGGTACGCTTGTCAATCCGTCAACAGACGTCATGCTCCAAGAAGTTTTTATTTTATATTGTATTACCGAGAATTGTTTCTATGTTGTTGAATGCTAGCTACTATTCATGCGTGTTTCCCTTGGTTGTTCCGTAATGGAAGTTGCATTTCATTTCATTCTTGCAATGATGCGTTTCTTTATTTATCTATTGCAATTTAAGTAAGTCACGAAGTTTTCTTTAATTTAATTTTGATGTTAGTTTAAGTTAGTGATATTACTTTTTTTCCTTGTGATTTATTGGACTGATCTTGTGTTTATATTGCTTTGCCTGGCATTCTATGAAATCTGACTGTGTTCTTGCAATGGGTATACGCTTAGTTGCCCGATGGGTGATTGCATCTTCGCTTAGTTGATCGAACTGTATAGAACACATAGGATAGAATAAATGTATTGTGTTCGCTTAGTTCACAATTATGATAGCATGATTAACCTTCGTTTAGTCGGTTAGTTGTGTTGGATTAGAGGTTAGAGTAGTTTATTCATGAGACTTGTGCACTTTAATTGCCATACTGCTGCTCGATTCTGCTTAATATTTAATCTGTTGTCTGCCTGCGATTAGGAATACACTTAGTTGCCTAATCGGTGTCAATTCTTCGCTTAGTTGATTAGACTGTATGGTGGATGACTGATTAAATTTGTGCATTGCATTCGCTTAGTCTGTAATTTTGAAGATCGAATTAGCCTTCGCTTAGTCGGTTGATTCGTGTCGGATTTGGATTAGAGTAGTGTGTACTTGTCGTTGATCTGTGATTGGAAGCATAGTAATTGAGTTAATGACCAACTGTTTTTATTCTGTGTTTGATTCCGTGTTTAATTTCTGTTTGCATTTGTGTTTCAATTTAATTCATCCGCTTTCACAAACCTTTCACAACCCCCCACTTCGTGTCTGACCTAATTCTCGAACCACAATTTGGTCCTTGAGAGACGACCTAGGAGTCATTTCCTAGCTATGCTACATTTCTCATATGCAATCAAATTTGTATGGGCCGCGACACCCATCAAAATTTTGGCACCGTTGCCGGGGACCAACGGTTCGGTTTTAGGTCTTTTGTTGTGTTAGTGTGTGTTGTGTCTTGTCTTGCGTTGTGCGTGTGTCGTTCTGTTCTATGTGTGATGTTATGTGGTGTTGCATTTAGGTAGCTTTAGTTGCATATTTTCATTGATTTCTTCTTTTCCCCCTTTCTTTCCCATGTCTACCTATTTTGGTTATGTGGATATTGTTTATTCTGCTTATGTCCATGACTTTGATTCTCCTTTGCCAGTTAACTCTGGTATTGCTTCTCATGCATATTCTGCTGACATTTATGTTGAGAACAGTACGGTTCCTCCTCCACCTCATGAGAATGCTCCTAGGGAGCCGGTTCCACTTGATGAGGAGGATATTCGTTGTGTTTTCAACAGTGGACTGATACATGTGCTGCCTAGGTTTCATGGTTTTGCAGGTGAATGCCCACTTAGACATTTGGAGGAATTCTACACCATTTGCTCTTTAATGAGACCTCCAGATGTCCCGGATGAAGTCATGTTCTTAAGGGCATTTCCGCATTCATTAAAAGAAGCGGCGAGGGGTTGGCTGTATTGTCTTCCTCCAGGATCCATCACTTCTTGGGAAGATCTTAAGCATAAGTTCTTGGATAAATTCTTCCCTGCTCAGTATGGTCACAGTTTCGATCCTGGATGGAATGACCCTAGCTTGGGATGGTATGATGCTCCACAACAATATCAACTATTTCCGAATTCTTGTATGCCTTCTCGACCTGTTCAAGAACCTCAACAGCTGCAGTTTAATGAGCCTGCCCATTCTTTATTAGGTGTTAGTAGGAAATTGGAAAGCAAGCTTGATTCTCTTGAGAGTTTGGTGACACAGCTAGCATCCAACCAGAGACCAGCACCTCCATCTGCATCTGTTGCACGGTTGTGTGCTATATGTCCTTCCAGTGACCACTATACGGATGCATGTCCTTCTTTGGACCACCCTGTTACTCATGATGAGCCTCAAGCTTATGCTACCAACATTTACAATAATAGGCAGCCACAAAGGCACCTGCCAAGTCTTCTACTTCTTCTGAGCCTACATTGAACGAGTTGTGGAGGCAGATGGCCGCGCAGTGCACCGAGCAACAGTCTCAATTTTTAGAGGGATCACCATTGCAGACTGTTCCAATTCTTGATGATGTCAGAGCCATTCACATAGGAGATGGGGAGTAGAGTCATGAGCTTACCACTGCGCCATCTACTTTCCCACCCTCCTATCTCTCCACTCTTGCACTTGAGGATGCAGTTGCTCGTTTTGCTAGTACTGGTGAGATGAATCATGAATCAACATAGGTTTTCTCTAAACTTGAAATCCCACTTGCTTTGCCTGAGTTGTTTATGCATTCAAATATTCTTGTGCCTGCTGCAGATTCACATTTTAGAGTTGATTTTGACATTTAAACTGTGAAAACTGAATATGTTTCAGACTTATAATTAAAATTTGATCTTTCACAGTTTTCTGAAAATTTCAAATGTAGTTGTGAAGCTGGTTCTTGCTCTATTTGTGTTGAGATCAATTCTGTGATACAACCAGCTTCCAACTTTATGATTGGTGATACTAACTGTGAATCTGATGAAATTGTTGAGGAACAGGCAGATGTAAGTAGCACTTTTGAGATAGGTAGACCATCTTCACTTTCCACCACTCTACCTATTTTCAGGAAAGTGGAGGTAGACATACCTATGATTGATTCCGTTGTTGATGATTATGTTGTTGATAGGTGTGTTGATGTTGATGATATTGATGAGCATGCTTTTGATTTTCACTCTTTGCATGATGAGAAACAAATTTTGCTATCTGGTCTGAATGTTTATTCTCCATGCACTGAACATGAATCTGATTATGTTGTTGATGTTGCTTCTAAATTTAAAAGTGATTCATGTTTTGCGAGTATATCTGATGTTCAGCATGTTACACTAGGATTGGGTGTTATACCCCTGCATGTTAGTTTTGTGGAACCACATTGCACTAACCATGTTGCAAGAGGTACATATGAATTTGACCAACAAGCACCTACAATGGAGAACAAAGGTGCTNGCATACACAAGAGCTTGAATATCAATAGGCACCGGGTGAACAAGCTCATCAACAATCACTTTGAGAACAAAGGTGCTCGCATACACAAGAGCTTGAATATCAATAGGCACCGGGTGAACAAGCTCATCAACAATCACTGCTTCTTAGATCCAGCTATGGAGGACATCTCCCTGCTTGATCAAATTTTGAGAATGAAGCAGTTCTTCCTCTCAATTTCCTTGCTGACTCTAGTGGTGGAGAATATCTCCCTAACAGTCCAAAATTGACAACTGCCACCATGACCAAGGGGAGTTTCCTCTTTTCCCTTCTCCCCCTTTGCTTACTTTTATTGCCCTTGTCCTTACTCTCTTGACTGTTTTGATTTCTGATCTGATGATTGTGACACACTAAGGACATTGTGTAGTTTAAGTGTGGTCTATTGGGGGAGATTCTGATTTTTCTTTGTTAGTTTCTACTTTCTGCGTCAAATTTTTTGTTTTCTAGGTAGTTTTTGTTGTGTCTTGTGTACATTTTTGCATGTTTCTCTTGATTTCTGGACTTTGTTTAGGTTGTAGATATGTCCTTCACTCCATTGATACTCTGATTAGTTTGAAATCCTTGCTTCTCTTTGCTTGGGAAGATGATTATGATGTTTGAGAATGTGATTGATTGTGACAGAAACGCCCTGTCTGAGATTTGAGCCACTTCTTGTTCTTTCTTATGTGATATATCTCTTGATTGCTTGCGCATATATGCCTTGGCTTAACTCTGTTGATAATTCTTGATTGATATGCATGTTTGGAAGTGATAAAGGTAGTTTTGTTCTTGAGCCTCTCTAGCCAAATGAGCCTACCTTGTTGTGATTCTTTGATAGTCCCTTTAAGCCTTTACTTTCCCCATTTCTTTGTTTTGAAGCTCATACACTAACCCTAAGAGAAAAACAATGATTACCTTAACCTTAGGGAATTTTGGAGCTTTGGAATTGTTTTGGGAATAAGTGTGGTCTCCTGGAGATTCATATGAATTAGCTAGTTGATTCCTCTTCTTAGTTGTTTTGTAAATATTTTGTGTATATCTTGTCTCTTACAGTTGTGTCCTACATAGATTGAAAAGAAAAGAGACAGGATGAAAAAAATTTGAAAATTGAGAAAAATGAAAAAAAAAAATTGGTGTGAATAATGGAGTCAGAAGAGGATTGAATTAGAGGTTTCGGGTGTGATTTGATTGTATTTTCACTTGTTCCCCATTGCTCCTCTATTTCGTTTGGTTTATAGCTTCTCATCCATATTTTATCATCCCTTGTCCTTGGCCCCATTACATCCATAAAAGACCTTTTGATTTGAACATGCATATGTTTTGAGTGTTGATATTAGAGGCTTGCCAAGTCTGTTTGTGTTTGCTTTCTTGAGTGCATTGAGTTGACATTGTTTACCTTAGACACTTGAGAGAAACACTGATAGTGTGCATCTGTGAGGTTCTGTTGCTTTTGATTCACCTCTTGAGCTGACTGATCATTTTGCCATGCTTNGAATTGCTTGGATGATTTCTATGAGTATCTGCTTTCCTTGATTATGTGTTGGATATTTTCTACTTCTTTTCTTTGTCCAGATTTCTTGAGGACTGTGTAATTCTGTTTGTTTTCGTCCTTGTGAGTCTTTGTCTTCTGTATGTTGAGTCTGTCTCTTCCCTGATGTCCGTTGAACTGTCCCTGATTTGCGTCTTGATTTTGCCCAAGAGTGCAAAAGACTAAGTGTGGTCTATTTTGATGAGTCATTATTTTATTGATTTCACTTAGCTTATTGTACCAAATTTAATCAGGGAATTGTGCTTAATTTTATGGTATTTTCCCATTTTTCCTAATTCTGCTTAATTTGATCGGAAATTCTAATTTTAATTCATTTGAATCTTCTGAGCTAATTATTTGCATTATTATTTCCAGGGAAAATTTTTGGAATATAATTTTGGACATTTGAAGGGTTGTCACATAATGCAAGACTCTCCACAAAAGAAATGTGCACAAGAAAGAGGGTACTATGGTCATTTTAACTTTTTGGGCTTATGAAAAAGGTGTGCTTAAATTAAAAAGAGGGTGATATCTAGCAATTAGCATGCTGTCACGGCCAAGCATTTAATTTGGCATTTCAATATTAGCTTGGAGAATAAAAAGGCTGATTTCTTTATGGAGGGAAACGAATGGTTGATGGCATGCTGTCACATCTTGGGTAGTAACACGTTAAGAAAACAAGTGATGCACGACCCACATTTGAAACATGTTGTAGACTTCATTCAGAATCTCACGGTCAGCAAAGAAAACAAGAAGAAGTTGTGCACAAGGTCAAGGCCTTCACACGGAGAAAGCCCTTGGAATTAAAAAGAAACCAAGGCCCACATTCAACAGCGGTGTAGTCCAGCAAGCTCCAACCTTCATCCATCCGAGAAGAGCAGCTTGGGCTTCACGGTCACATGTCTCAGCATCTTCATTCCATGAGATGATCCAGAAGCTCTAGCACGTAAGAAAAAAACACGTAGCCTTAGTCCAACTTCCATCCTCACTGTGCAACCTGCAGCAGAATGAAGGTGCACACAACCCAACTCTCTCCACGCGGACAACAACACTCTCGGCCCAGCTTCAGCTAACACCACCAACACGGTCTGATGAGAAAAATAAAGCACATCTCACACGGCCCACTGATGAGTCGATATTTTATTGATTTCACTTAGTTTATTGTGCTAAAATTAATCAGGGAATTGTGCTTAATTGTCCGGTATTTTTCCGTTTCTCCTAATTATGCTTAATTTGACCGGAAATTCTAATTTTAATTAATTTGAATTTTCTGAGCTAATTATTTGCATTATTATTTTCAGGGAAAATTTTGGAAACACAATTTGGGACATTTGGAGGACACCAAATAAATTCAAGACTCTCCATTTAGACATTTTAAAATTTAGTTGTATTGTAATTTCAATTGTTAAAACTTTTTAGACAAACTCTTTGCATCTTGGGCCAATTTTGGAAAATTGTTGTTGGGCCCAATTTTATTAGACACTTGACACTTGGCAACCCTAGGGTTGGGTGGACCCCACCCTAAATTTTGAGACCACATGTCTCGTGCTAAGGGATGTAGTCGTCACATATTTTTTGGGGGAAGCTCTTTGTCTCGGCAATTGGTGATAAAAAGGGCTGGAATATTCGGAGAAAATGGGGGCCGTCATTTACTTTCCAAGGCACATGGATTTTGGTTGAAGGAACAGGGAGAGCTCACGGCCTTAGGTTGCTACCAGCGTAAGTCATTTTAATTTTTGCTTTCCAGCTTTGAACGTAGTCTTTGTTGGAGAATTTTAAAAACATTACACTGGTGCATTTAATTTTGTAGCAGCCGCCACTTTCAAAAAGACATTCAATCTCGACAGAGGTTTTTGGCTGGAAGATTTTTGCTAGCATTTATATTCTAAAACCACGGTCCAGTGCATTCCATTTGGTGACAAGTGTCACGTCCATTTTATCATTTGCTTGCTTTTATTTTTGCTGAAAAAAATAGAGTGCAACTGATTTCAATATGGGAAGGTGGTGTCACGCTGTGAGAGGAGCGGTCGCTGCTGTTTCAATTTAGGATTTAAGCTCTTTGATTTCAAGCATTTTATTGCTTCTTTGCTGGAAAGAAAAGAAACATATTTTTTATGTCCATTTGATGTCACGGTCAGCAACCACTTTTTAGCACATTAAATTTGCTTAGTAAAAAGTGAGGAAACAGTGATATGATTCATATGAGGAAGGGACGACTGTCACGTGGAGAACAATTAAATTTTCATTTAGGTGAATGAGAAGAAAATCGATGATGGTCTTTGGGAGATGGGGCAGCCGCCTCTTTTACTTGTGTTTAATTTTTGAAGTTTTTTTTTTTAGATAGAAATGAGTTTTTGAAGAGGACGCGGGTTACTAGGTGATGTGTTAGCCTTCTTTTGCATTTCAGGAATTGAATATTAGATTAGGTGGGAGTTTATGGTGATATGACGGTAGGTTAGGAATTTTCTTTTTTTTTTGTGTGTACACTTTCATTTCTGACAAGAAGCTTTTATTTTCAATGCTCTTTGGAAAAGTTTACCATTGCCGTACGGTATGCCAACTCAAGCTATGACTCTTACTCATATTCACTGTGTTGTTTAGTGTCTCAATTTCTTATACAATGCATGTTTAATTAATTGTTAGCCATCCATTTTCTTTAGTGCCTTATCTTTATTTTTATTTTAATTTTAATTCTAATCTTTATTTTAATGATTTTAATTATGCTTAGTTGTGTTTAATTTCCATTTTAATTTAGTTCATTGCTTATCACAAAAGCAATTTCAAACCCCCCCCCCCACTTCGTGTCTGACCTAATTCTCGAACCACATTTGGTCCTTGAGAGACGACCTAGGAGTCACTTCCTAGTCTATACTGCATTCCTAATATGCAATTAAATTTGTATGGGCCGTGACACCCATCAAAATTTTGGCGTCGTTGTCGGGGACCAACGGTTCGGTTTTAGGTCTTTTGTTGTGTAGTGTGTGTTGTGCCTTGTGTTGTGTTGTGAGTGTGTCGTTCTGTTCTGTGTGTGATGTTATGTGTTGTTGCATTTAGGAAGCTTTAGTTGCATATTTTCATTGCTTTCTTCTTTTCCCCTTCTGTCTACATGTCTACCTATTTTGGCTATGTGAGTAATTCTTATTCTACCTATGTCTATGATTCTCCTTCTGCATCTGACTCTGATATTGCTTCCCATGCATATTCTGCTGATTTCTATGTTGAAAACAATATGACTCATCCTCCAACTCCTAAGAGTGCTCCTAGGGAGTAAGCTTCACTTAATGAGGATGATGTTCATTGCGTTCTCACCTCTGGACTAATACATTTGCTGCCTAAGTTTCATGGTTTTGCAGGTGAGTGCCCACACAGAAACTTGGAGGAGTTCTACACCATTTGCTCTTCAAAGAAATCTCCTCATGTCCCTGATGATCATATGTTCTTAAGGGCATTCCCACACTCATTACAAGAAGCAGCAAGGGATTGGCTTTATGGTCTTTGATGAGTCGTTATTTTCTTGACTTCACTTAGTTTATTGTGCTAGAATTAATCGGGGAATTGTGCTTAATTGTTCGGTATTTTCCCGTTTTTACTAATTGTGCTTAATTTGACCGGAAATTCTAATTTTAATTAATTTGAATTTTCTGAGCTAATTATTTGCATTATTATTTTCATGGAAAATTTTGGAAACACAATTTGGGACATTTGGAGG
>NW_014541837.1:2361002-2363446 GCF_000741045.1 Vigna radiata var. radiata
AATTAGACATTTTTAAAATTTATTATATTGTAATTTTAATTACTTAAATTTTCTAGACAAACTCTTTGCATCTTGGGCCAATTTTGGAAAAATGTTGTTGGGTCCAATTTTGTAGGACACATGGCACCACCTAGGGTTTACTTTTAGGGTGGACCCCACCTCATTTTAGGACACTTGGCCCTAGGGATTAGAACCCCACCAGCCGCCACTTTTGGAGGACACTCTCCGCTGAAGCACAATTTATTCTTGTTGGAACGTGTTTTTGTTGGGAGAAGAATGTTTGAGTTTTTGGATTTTGGGTGAATGAAAAATAATATTCTCATTTTGCATTGTGTGCATGCGCTGTTACACGAGAGGAATGAAAAGCTCCTGAGGTGATTTCAGTTGGGAGAAAAAATCATATGGGGTTCATTGTTTTGAGCATTGCCAATTCAATTTCCTTTGGTAAAAGAACTTAGTCACATGAAATGGTAAAAAAAAGTTTATGCTTTCTAATGTCTTTTGTCTTAGAATATTTTACATTACATGGTTAATTACTTTTCATCTTTTTAATTGAATGTTGCATTTTAATAGTTTTAACTGTGTTTAGATATTTGTTTGTTCTAGTATTGGGTTTAGCATTTTCACTCTCTGGACTCGATTTTAAAAACATTATTGCAACCACACCAGAGGTCCAAATGCTACGTTTTATATATCACATGAAAGATAATTGAGTCTACTTTCCAGGAAAAAAAACCTCATCTCATTTAGAGCTCTGTAGAAAACGTTATGGGTAAAACATTGAGCAAAGGTCAGAGCTGTCCAGTTCCAGCGTGAATTTTTGTAATTACTGTAGCAATTTCGTTTTTACTGTTTTAATTTCATTTTCGTACAACCCCCCCTTTTTGTGTTAGACTTGACACTAAACCGCAGTTGGTCCTTGAGAGACGACCTAGGGGTCATTCACTAGCATTATACTGCATTTCTAAATTGCAATCAAATTTGATTGGTCGGCGACACCCATCAGTCTTCCTCCAGGATCCATCACTTCTTGGGAAGATCTTGAGCATATGTTCTTGGATGAATTCTTCCCTGCTCAGTATGGTAATAGTAACGATCCTGGACGGAATGACCCTAGCTTGGGATGGTATGAAGCTCCACAGCAATATCAACCATTTCCAAATTCTTGTATGCCTTCTCCACCTGTCTAGGAACCACAACAGCTGCAATTTCATGAGCCTACCCAAGCAACTCCTCATCGTCTCACTGCTTCTGAGCCTACATTGAAGGAGTTGTTGAGGCAGATGACTGCTCAAAATATGCAGTTTCAACAGGAAACCAGAGATCAGATTATGCAGTTTCAGGAGTTCCAGCAGGAATTTATAGCTTCATTTCAGAGTTTGAGCAATCAGTCGGGGCAGATGGCAACTCAACTCACTGAGGAACAGTCTCATGTTTCAGAGGAATCCCCATTTCAGGTTGTTCAGCTTCCAGACGAAGTTGGTGTCATCCACATAGGAGATGGGGAACAGAGTCATGAGCTTACTACTGCGCCATCTACTTCCCCACCGTCCTATGCCTTCCTTCTTGCACTTGAGGATGCAATTGCTCATTCAGCTGTTATTGATATAAGCAGATATTTTAAGCAAGGTGGACTTTCTTCGTCTTCCACGACTGAAGGTGATTTACTAATGAATCATCCCTTCCTTGATCCGGTTGTGGAAGACGTTTCTCTTCTGGATCAGATTTGGCGGATGATGTCCTCAGCACTTCATTTCTTGATCCAGTTATGGAAGACACTTCTCTGAAAGTCCAAAATTGGCAATTACAACCATGACCAGGGGAGTTTTCTTTTCCATTCTCCTCCTTTCCCACTTTTATTACACTTGTCCATGATCTGTTCACTGTTCTGATTTTTGATCTTTTGCTTATGACACATTGAGGACACTGTGTAGTTTAAGTGTGGTCTATTGGGGGAGATTTTCACTTTTTCTTTGTTTCAGTTTTTGTTTTCTGCTTTAAATTTTTTTTCTAGGTAGTTTTTGTTGTGTCTTGTGTACAGTTTTGCATGTTTCTCTTGATTTCTGGACTTTGTTTAGGTTGCAGACTTCTCTTTCACTTCATTGATACTCTAATTTGCTTGGAAATCCTTGCTTTTCTCTGCTTGGAAGATGATTATGATGTTTGAGAGGTTGAATTGATTATGACAGAATTACCTTGTGTGAGATTTAAGCCACTTTATATTCTTTCCTGTGTGTGATATGTCTCTTGATTGCTTTCACATATGCCTTGGCTTGACTCTTTTTGATGATTCTTGATTGATATGCATGTTTGAAAGTGATAAAGGCAGTTTTGTTGTTGAGCCTCTGATGACTCAATATATTATTGATTTCACTTAGTTTATTATGCTAGAATTAATCAGGGAATTGTGTTTATTTGTCCGGTATTTTCCCGTTTTTCCAAAT
>NW_014541837.1:2365766-2373710 GCF_000741045.1 Vigna radiata var. radiata
CTCTTCAATGAAACCTCCTCATGTCCCTGATGATCACATGTTTTTAAGGGCATTTCCGCATTCACTACAAGGAGCAGCTAGGGATTGGCTTTATGGTCTTCCTCTAGGATCCATCACTTCTTGGGAAGATCTTAAGCATATGTTCTTGGATGAATTCTTCCCTACTGAGTATGGTAATGGTAACGATCTTGGATGGAATGACCCTAGCTTGGGATGGTATGATGCTCCACAGCAATATCAACCATTTCCGAATTCTTGTATGCCTTCTCCACTTGTCCAAGAACCACAGCAACTGCAGTTTCATCAACCTGCCCAACCAATTCCTCATCCTTCCACTACTTCTGAGCCTACATTGAAGGAGTTGTTGAGACAGACGACCATGCAGAATATGCACTTTCAGTAGGAAACTAGAGCTTAGAATATGCAATATCAGGAGTTTCAGCAGGAAATTATAGCTTCCTTTCAGAGTTTGGGCAATCAGGTGGGGCAGATGGTCACTCAGCTCATTGAGGAACAGTCTCA
This sequence comes from Vigna radiata var. radiata, assembly GCF_000741045.1. NCBI lineage: Eukaryota > Viridiplantae > Streptophyta > Magnoliopsida > Fabales > Fabaceae > Vigna > Vigna radiata. Next base: position 2,366,289 of record NW_014541837.1, read on the forward strand.
AGTTTCAGAGGAATCACCATTTCAGGCTGTTCAGATTCTAGATGATGTTGATGCCTTCCACATAGGAGATGAGGAGCAGAGTAATGAGCTTAGTGTTGTGCCACCTACTTTCCCACACTCCTATGACCCAGTCTTGAAACTAAGGAGACTGATGAAGAATTTGAGGACCAAGCTGACATGAGTACCACTTTTGAGATAGGTAGACCAGCTTCACCGTCCACCACTCAACCAATTTTCAGGGAAGTGGAGGTAGACATACCTATTATTGATTCTGTTATTCATGATTATGTTGTTGATAGGTATGTTGATGTTGATGATATTGATGAGCATGCTTTTGATTTTCACTCTCTGCATGATGAGAAACAACAACTTTTGTCATCTTGTCTGAATGTTTATTCTCCATGCACTGAACATGAATCTAATTATGTTGTTGATATTGCTTCTGAATTTGAAAGTGATTCATGTTCTAAGAGTTTATCTGAGGTTCGGCCTCTTACACTGAGATTGGGTGTTATACCCTTGCATGTTATTTCTGTGGAGCCACAATGTACTAACCATGTTGCAGGAGGTACACATGCATTTGATCAACACACACCCACAGTGGAAAACAAGGGTGCTAACATTCACAAAAGCTTCAACACCAGTTGGCACCAGCTGAACCTGCTCATCAACAATCACTGCTTCTTAGATCCAACTGTGGAGGACATCTCCCTGCTTCATCAAATCTGAAGGATGAAGCGGTTCTTCCTCAAGACTTCCTTGCTGAATCCGGTGGTGGAAGAACTCTCCCTGGAAGTCCAAATATGGCAACTGCCAACATGATCAGGGGAGTTTTCTTCTCTCCCTTCTTCGCCTTTTCCCACTTGAATTGCACTTGTCCTTGATCTGTTGACTATTATAATACTGATCTTATGCTTGTGACACATTGAGGACACTGTGTAGTTTAAGTGTGGTCTATTGGGGGAGATTCTGATTTTTCTTTGTTACTTTATGTTTTCTGCGTTAAATTTTTCGTTTTCTAGGTAGTTTTTGTTGTGTCTTTTGTACAGTTTTGCATGTTTTTCTTGATTTCTGGACTTTGTTTAGGTTGTCAGTCCTTCCTTCACTTCATTGATACTCTGATTTGTTGGAAATCCTTGCTTTTCTCTGCGTGGAATATGATTATGATGTTTGAGAGGTTGATTTGATTGTGACAGAAATACCCAGTGTGAGAATTTGAGCCACTTGATATTCTTTCTTGTGTGTGATATGTCTCTTGATTGCTGGCACATATGTCTTGGCTTGACTCTTTTTGATGATTCTTGATTGATATGCATGTTTGAAAGTGATAAAGGCAGTTTTGTTGTTGAGCCTCTCTAGCCAAATGAGCCTACCTTGTTGTGATCCTTTGATAGCCCCTTTTGAGCCTATGCTTTCCCCATTTCTTTGTTTTGAAGCTTATACACTAGCCCTAAGTGAAAAACCATGTTTACCTTAACCTTAGGGAATTTTGGAGCTTTGGAATTGTTTTGGGAATAAGTGTGTTCTCTTGGGAGATTTTGATGAATTGGCTAGTTGGTTCCTCTTCTTGTTTTCGTTTTTGTAAATATGTTGTGTATCTTATCACTTAGAGTTGTGTTCTGAAAAGAGAGAAAAGAAAAGAGACAAGATGAAAAAAAATGAAAAAAAAAATATACAGAAAAAATGAAAAAAAAAATTGTGAATAATGAAGTCCAGAAGAGGATTGAATTAGAGGTTTTGGGTGTGATTTGACTTTGGTTTCACTTGTTCCCCATTGCTCCACTATTTCTTTTGGTTTGTAGCTTCTTATCCATATTTATCCTCCCTTGTCCTTGGCCCCATTACAACCATGAAAAAACCTTTTGATTTGAATATGCATATGTTTTGAGTGTTGATATTAGAGACTTGCCAAGACTTTTTGTTGCTTGCTTTCTTGAGTGCATTGAGTTGAAATTGTTTATCCTAGACACTTGAGAGAAACACTGATAGTGTGCATCTGTNAGGTTCTGTTGCTTTTGATTCACCTCTTGAACTGATTGATCATTTTGTCATGCTTGGAATAGCTTGGATGATTTCTCTAAGTATCTGTTTCCTCTTATTCTGTGTTGGATGTTGTCTACATCCTTTCATTGTCCAGATTTCTTGAGAACTGTGCAACTCTGTTTCTGTCCTTGTGAGTCTTAGTTGTCTGTTTGTTGAGTCCGTCACCTCCCTAACGTCTGAGTTGTTCCCTGGTTTTCGTCTTGGTTTTGCCCAGGAGTGCAAAAGATTAAGTGTGGTCTATTTTGATGACTCGATATTTTGTTGATTTCACTTAGTTTATTATGCTAGAATTAATCAGGGAATTGTGTTTATTTGTCCGGTATTTTACCGTTTTTCCAAATTATGCTTAATTTGATCGGAAATATTCATTTTAATTAATTTGAATTTTTTGAGCTAATTATTTGCATTATTATTTTCAGGGAAAATTTTTGACAAACAATTTGGAGCATTGGGAAGGAGACAAAATAAATTCAAGACTCTCAAATTAGACATTTTAAATTTTAGTTATATTGTAATTTAATTGTTTAAACTTTTTAGACAAACTTTTGCACATTGGGNCATTGTTGGCAAAAATATGATGGGCCCAAGTAGTAGACACTTGTCACCCNAGGGTTTCCTTNTATTTTAGGGNGGACCCCACCCATTTTGGAGGCAACACTTGGTCTCTTAGTAATGACCAACCGTCACATGAAAGAGGGCTCTCGGTAATTTTATTTTGGGGAGNTGGCAGCGTCAATTTTTATGNATTTTTCTGNTGGGAACNTCTTGGATTTTTCTTGGAAGGATGTGTATTTTATTTGAATATGGATGAAGGAGAATGAAGAGCTCACGGCATTTTCTTTTGTGCTGCACCCAAATTCCTCTTGTCTACTTTTGTTTGCTTTTCTTCAAGATGTGATGATTCAATTGGATAAAGTTAGGGGTGGAGAACGGTCATAGCTAGCAGGAAGAAGGCTGCTTCAGCAGATTTGATTCTCGGTGCATTTCTTTAATTTCACTTCTTTATTGTTGAATGAAGANCACGGTTCTTATCACTTTGATGAGTAGAAATGTGATTGAAGGCTTGGAAAAGTTATTTTCAATTTCTTTGTTAATGAAGAAGTAATGAAGATGTGAGTAGGTGCTAGTAAGTTGTGATGGGACATTGGCATCCATTTATTGTAACGATGCATTTCTTTTGCTTATTTGAAGAAAGATGAATGAAGAGGTAGATTAGGTGAGTGTGGGTCCGTTGATGTTGACTCCATGGTGTGCATGTTGGAAGATAGTCTTAATCTTTTTTTCTCTTCACTCAATACTATCGGTTTCAATTTGATTAGTTAGGTTTTTTTTTTATTTTAATTTGAGAATTTGTGATGTGATGGATGCAGAGGCTTCATGCCATTAAAGTGTTTCTTTAACTAGTTGATGAAATTAGTAGTAGATTAGGTAGACTAGGAGGTTGGGACGTGACTTGGTAATGAGTTTTTTTTTTTTATTTCTTTTATTTCTTTGTTGAAGGATGAGGAATAGATTTACGGGCTTCATGTGCTGGCAAACCATTTCCACTTTCAATTTATTTTTTTTTCTTTAAATGAAACCATGGTAGTCTATAGGTCACGACCAAAGAATAGTATTTTGAAGCAATTTGATTTTCAACTTTTTTCTTTACTAGATACTTAGGTCACGTGAATGGAAAAAAAATATTGTGTTTGTTTATTTCTTTAGCTTTAAATTATTTTACAAAGTGTCTTGAGTTGTTTTTCATCCATTTAATTTAGTGTTGCATTTTAATAGTTTTAATTATGTTTGGATATCCATTTGCATCTATAATTTAGTTCATCTGCATTCACAAACCTTTCACAAACCCCCCCACTTCGTGTTTGACCTGATTCTCGAACCACGTTTGGTCCTTGAGAGACGACCTAGGAGTCATTCCTAGCTATACTGCATTTCTAATATGCAATTAAATTTGTATGGGTCGCGACTCCCATCAGCCTCTCTAGCCAAATGAGCCTACCTTGTTTTATCCTTTGATAACCCCCTTTTGAGCCTATGCTTTCCCCATTTCTTTGTTTTGGAGCTTTGGAATTGTTTTGGGAATAAGTGTGGTCTCTTGGGAGATACAGATGAATTGGCTAGTTGGTTCCTCTTCTTGCTTTTGTTTTGTAAATAGGGTGTATCTTGTCTCTTGAAATTTGTGTTCTAAAAAGAGAGAAAAGAAAAGAGACAAGATGGAAAAAAAAAAGAAAACAAAATATACAAAAAAATGAGAAAAAAAAAGTTTTGTGAATAATGGAGTCAAGAAGAGGATTAAATTAGAGGGTTTTGGATGTGATTTGATTGTATTTTCACTTGTTGCCCATTGCTCCTCTATTCTTTTTGGTTTGTAGCTACTCATCCATATTCATCCTCCCTTTTCCTTGGCCTCATTTCACCCATAAAAGACCTTTTGATTTGAACATGCATATGTTTTTTAGTGTTGATATTAGAGGCTTGCCAAGTCTGTTTGTGTTTGCTTTCTTGAGTGCATTGAGTTGACATTGTTTACCTTAAAAACTTGAGAGAAACACTGATAGTGCATCTGTGAGGTTCTGTTGCTTTTGATTCACCTCTTGAGCTGATTGATCATTTTGCCATGCTTGGAATTGCTTGGATGATTTCTCTAAGTATCTGCTTTCTCTGATTCTGTGTTGGATACTGACTACTTCCTTTTCCTTGTCCGGATTTCTTGAAGATTGTAATTTTGTTTGTTTCTTTCCTTGTCAGTCTTTGTTGTCTGTCTGCTGAGTCTGTGTCAATTCCCTGATGTCCGTTGAACTGTTCCCTGTTTTGCGTCTTGATTTTGCCCAGGAGTGCAAAAGACTAAGTGTGGTCAATTTTTATGAGTCGATATTTTATTCATTTCACTTAGTTTATTGTGCTAAAATTAATCAAGGAATTGTGCTTAATTGTCCGGTATTTTTCCGTTTCTCCTAATTATGCTTAATTTGACCGAAAATTCTAATTTTAATTAATTTGAATTTTCTGAGCTAATTATTTGCATTATTATTTTCAGGGAAAATTTTGGAAACACAATTTGGGACATTTGGAGGACACCAAATAAATTCAAGACTCTCCATTTAGACATTTTAAATTTTAGTTGTATTGTAATTTCAATTGTTAAAACTTTTCAGACAAACTCTTTCATCTTGGGCCAATTTTGGAAAAATGTTGTTGGTCCCAATTTTATTAGACACTTGACACTTGGTAACCCTAGGGTTGGGTGGACCCCACCCTAAATTTTGAGACCACAAGTCTCGTGCTAAGGGCTGCAACCGTCACATATTTTTTGGGGGAAGCTCTTTGTCTCGGCAATTGGTGATAAAAAGGGCTGGAATATTGGGAGAAAATGGGGGTCGTCCTTACTTTCCAAGGCACATGGATTTTGGTTGAAGGAACAGGGAGAGCTCACGGCCTTAGGGTGCTACCAGCGTAACTCATTTTAATTTTTGCTTTCCGGCTTTGAACGTAGTCTCTGTTGGAGAATTTTAAAAACATTACACTGGTGCATTTAATTTTGTAGCAGCTGCCACTTTCAAAAAGACATTCATTCTCGGCAGAGGTTTTTGGCTGGAAGACTTTTGCTAGCATTTATATTCTAAAACCACGGTCCAGTACATTCCATTTGGTGACAAGTGTCACGTCCATTTTATCATTTGCTTGCTTTTATTTTTGCTGAAAAAAACAAAGTGTAGCTGATTTCAATATGGGAAGGTGGTGTCATGCTGTGAGAGGAGCGGTCGCTACTGTTTCAATTTAGGATTTAAGCTCTTTGATTTCAAGCATTTTATTTCTTCTTTGTTGGAATGAAAAGAAACATATTTTTTTATTTCCATTTGATGTCACGGTCAGCAGCCACTTTTTAGCACATTAAATTTGCTTAGTAAAGAGTGAGGAAACAGTGATATGATTCATTTGAGGAAGGGACGGCTGTCCCGTGTGTTGGTATCGGAGGGGGTATCGTTCGAAGAGTATGACGCAGCGGAATAAAACGTATAGAAAGCGCAAAGCGTGTTCGGTCACAGTTAAAACGAAATTGGTCCTTTTTCACAAAAATAATTTTCTTTCAGAAAATTAATCAAAGAGTTAATATGCGTAAAATAAAATGAGTGTAGGGAATAGAAAAATCACACAAATGATTTTTATACTGGTTCTAATCAAAAGATTTTACGTCCAGTTGTTAATCACTATAAAAATTGATTAACGATTTTCACTAAAAATACAGTTGTACAGATTACAAGATAATGAAATGAGTAAGGGATAGAAAACACCTTCCTTCGACAAACGAACCGGAAGAGTGCAGTGAGTAACTTCCTTCGACAAACGAACTGGAAGTGCTTCCTTCGAAACACGAACCGGAAGCAAACACTCTACCAACTCGAAGAGAACCGCTCCGACTTTCGACACACGAAACGCGAGCTTCTCCTTTTCACGAGACCAAGCAGAGCACCTTGCCAACTCGAAGAGAACCGCTCCGACTATCAACACACGAAACGCAAGCTTCTCCTATTCACGAGACCAGGCAAGGGAACAAAACTAGCTTTTGAGAACTTCCTCAAACAAACTGTATTCTACAAAAGACCTAAGTTCACAATGTTACTTTCTGAAGTTCTCAAAGCACCTATTTATAAGCCCAGGGTCAGAATCTGAAAGGTCATCTCCCAACTGCCACAAATAATCGATTATTGTAAGTGATAATCGATTATTCAAGTCCGTTACAGGTTTTTCAAAAAGTGATAATCGATTATATGAAGTGATAATCGATTATTCAAGTCCGTTACAGGTTTTTCAAAAAGTGATAATCGATTATATGAAGTGATAATCGATTATTCCTATATAACTTGTGATAATCGATTATTGCTCCTTAATAATCGATTATTGCAGGTAAAAATGTAAGTGATAATCGATTATAGCTTGTCCATAATCGATTGTTCCAATTCAAAATACAAGGTTTAAGATTTTCCTAGTACATCCAAACTCTACAAGTTGCTTTTTAAATAATTCTAATGTTCTCTTCAAATAATACTTCTTGCAGCATCATTAAAACAATTCTTCTGGTTTTACCAATGCTCCTTATTGGTAACAATCTCCCCTTTTTTAATGATGATCAAAAATTCACTTTTAAAAGCAACTTTGGCATACCTGCAATACGTATGAGCTAACAGAAAACAAGGTTAGCAATACCTGTATCAATTATTAATTTGTATTATACTTCTCCCCTTATATTATTCTTCTCCCNCTTTTTGATCATAAGCAAAAAGATTAAATTAAAAAGCTCCCCCTAAATATGATCTCCCCCTCAATTAAACAATGTATGCATAAAACAAGAGATCATGTTATTCATAAAAGAAAGGATTA
>NW_014541837.1:2375010-2376655 GCF_000741045.1 Vigna radiata var. radiata
TGGACAATCCCCATTAACGTGTCCTTTTTCTCCGCAACCATAACACCTATAATTTGAAGAAGATCGATGTTTCTTCTTTCGATCCTTTTTAAATTGTTCCTTGCCTTTCAATTTCATGAACTTGTTGAATTTTCTGAACATGTGAATCATATCATCGTCGTCTGAGTCTTCATCTTCAGAACACTTAGTCTATTCATCTCGAGCTCGTGCTCTCTCAACTTTCCAAAAAGCACAGCCATAGGCATGGACGTCAAGTCTTGAGACTCGGTTATCGTAGTAACCTTTGGTTGCCACATCCTGTTCAAAGATTTCAAAATTTTAACATTTAATTCGTTAGTGTCAAATTTCTTACCTAAGCCAAAAAGATGGTTGACGATATGTCTAAAGCGTTTTTGCACATCAGTGATGGTTTCACCCTGTTGCATCTTGAACATCTCATACTCCTGTATCAGGGTGTTCTTCCTAGCACGTTTCACATCATCGGTTCCTTCATGGGTTACTTGAAGAACATCCCACATCTCTTGAGCCGTTTTGCACACTGAGATCCTGTAAAATTCATCTAATACCAAAGCAGAGGATATTATATTACGAGCCTTTATATCAAATTGGGCTCATCTATTCTTTTCAGCAGTCCATTGCAAATATGGTTTTTCTTCCTCTACACCATTTAAATTTACAGTAGGAATAAAAGGACCATTCAAAACAACTTCCCAAATACCCCTATCAATTGACTCTAAAAATATTTGCATTCTTATTTTCCAAAACGAATAATTTTCCCCCGTAAACAAAGGAGGTCTATTAATAGAAGCACCCTCTAAATACATTTCGTTGTGACCGCCCATTTTCGAAAAATTTAAAAGACTACAAAGCAAGCTCTGATACCAATTGTTGGTATCGTAAGGGGTAATTTTCGAAGAGTATTGCGCAGCGGAAATAATACTTAGAGAAAGCGGAAAGCGTGTTCGGTCACAGTTAAAACGAAATTGGTCCTTTTTCGCAAAAATAATTTTCTTTTAGAAAATTAATCAAACAGTTAATATGCGTAAAATAAAATGAGTGTAGGGAATAGAAAAATCACACAAATGATTTTTATACTGGTTCGAATCAAAAGATTGTACGTCCAGTTGTTAATCACTACAAAAATTATTAACGATTTTCACTAAAAATACAGTTGTACAGATTACAAGATAATGAAATGAGTAAGGGATAGAAAACACCTTCCTTCGACAAGCGAACCAGAAGAGTGCAGTGAGTAACTTCCTTCGACAAACGAACTGGAAGTGCTTCCTTCGAAACACGAACCAAAAGCAAACACTCTACCAACTCGAAGAGAACCGCTCTGACTTTCGACACACAAAACGCGAGCTTCTCCTTTTCACGAGACCAGGCAGAGCACCTTGCCAACTCGAAGAGAACCGCTCCGACTATCGACACATGAAACGCGAGCTTCTCCTATTCACAAGACCAGGCAAGGGAACAAAACTAGCTTTTGAGAACTTCCTCAGACAAACTGTATTCTACAAAAGACCTAAGTTCACAATGTTACTTTGTGAAGTTCTCAAAGCACCTATTTATAAGCCCAGGGTCAGAATCTGAAAGGTCATCTCCCAACTGCCACAAATAATCGATTATTGTAAGTGATAAT
>NW_014541837.1:2376925-2379563 GCF_000741045.1 Vigna radiata var. radiata
TCTACAAGTTGCTTTTTAAATAATTCTACTGTTCTCTTCAAATAATACTTCTTGCAGCATCATCAAAACAATTCTTCAGGTTTTACCAATGCTCCTTATTGGTAACAACGTGGAGAACAATTAAATTCTCATTTAGTTGAATGAGAAGAAAACTGGTGATGGTCTTTGGGAGATGGGGCAGCCGCCTCTTTTACTTGTGTTTAATTTTTGAAGTTTTTTTTTTTTAGATAGAAATGAGTTTTTGAAGAGCACGCGGTTACTAGGTGATGTGTTAGCCTTCTTTTGCATTTCAGGAATTGAATATTAGATTAGGTGGGAGTTTATGGTGATATGACGGTAGGTTAGGAATTTTCTTTTTTTTTTTTGTGGGTACACTTTCATTTCTTACAAGAAGCTTTTATTTTGAACGCTCTTTGGAAAAGTTTACCATTGTCTCACGGTATGCCAACTCAAGCTATGACTCTTACTCATATTCACCATGTTGTTTAGTGTCTCGATTTCTTATACAATGCATGTCTAATTAATTGCCAACCATCCATTTTCTTTAGTGCCTTATCTTTATTTTTATTTTAATTTTAATTCTAATCTTTATTTTAATGATTTTAATTATGCTTAGTTGTGTTTAATTTCCATTTTAATTTAGTTCATTGCTTATCACAAAAACAATTTTAAACCCCCCCCCCACTTCGTGTCTGACCTAATTCTCGAACCACATTTGGTCCTTGAGAGACGACCTAGGAGTCACTTCCTAGTCTATACTACATTCCTAATATGCAATTAAATTTGTCTGGGCCGCGACACCCATCACCCACCTTCATCACACTCCATCAAGTTTAATTCGGCAGCAACAAGTCCACCCACCTTCTACACGACCCATGGCAGCATAGCAGATGCAGCCCACGTGCAGCCTACGTCCACATAAAAGCCAGCAGCAAATCCAGAAACATGCCACATCCTGGTGGTTCACTCGGTGATTAGAGATGGGCAACATCTTCACCTCCTCGGTCCTGCCTTGGTTCACCAGCAACTTCATGGCAATCAGCAACAACATCTTCACGGCCCATTTGAAAATTAAAGCATGTCCAGCAGCCCATGTGAAGACACGGTCTATCAACCCGTTGCAAACAGCTTTGGAGGTGCAGCTACCTTCACGTGTCCGGGAGGTGCTTGAAGTCAAGCAGCATCCACAAGAGCTTCTCAGTCCAGGACTTCATGCCTCAAGCATCAACGTCCATCCTCCACATGGACAACACCGGTTCAGCTTCGAAAGAAGAGGTGTGGCAGCAACTTTGGATGCACATTTCACAGCCCAGCAGCTTCATTCAACAAACACGGCCCAGCTTTTATCACGTCCAGTAGCTTCAACCTTGCAGCAGCATTTGGAGGTGCATACGGAAGGGCCTGGCCCAGCATCTTGGAGAGCCAATCCACGTTGGCAGTAGAGTATAGAGTGTGGTCTCGGGATTGATTTCGGGGACAACCGTCACTTTTGCCATTACTTGGCTTTGAACTTTTTCAGAGAAAGCTTTCTTTTCTTTGAATATTGAAGATGGAATGGATAGATAATGGATAGAAGGTGCATTTCTTTTGGTAGCAGCAGCCACTCACGTTGGAGTTATCTTTCCATTTTGAAGAGCACACACCGCAACCCACCTTTTGGGATTTATGCTATTTGGCTTTTGAAATCTTTGAATGTCTTTCACAACGTTACTTGGTCTTGGAACCAGATTTTTATATATATTAGAAATCATTCAGCATTTAAGTAGCATATTGATATATAACATTTCCACAGTTCATGCTTTTTTTTTTTAAGTTTTTGTTTTCGGTGATGAGGTGCTTGAAAGCTGTTGTGCGTTTACTTTGGCTTGAGAGAAATACACCGTGAGGGTGCATTTAGTTTGGCTTTGAAAGAAACATACAGAGTTTATTTGGCTTGTGCACATGGCTGTGACGTCATGCTCCAAGAAGTTTTTATTTTATATTGTATTACCGAGAATTGTTTCTATGTTGTTGAATGCTAGCTATTATTCATGCGTGTTTCCCTTGGTTGTTCCGTAATGGAAGTTGCATTTCATTTCATTCTTGCAATGATGTGTTTCTTTATTTATCTATTGCAATTTAAGTAAGTCACGAAGTTTTCTTTAATTTAATTTTGATGTTAGTTTAAGTTAGTTGGTTGGTCGTTAGTGATATTACTTTATTTCCTTGAGATTTATTGGACTGATCTTGTGTTTATATTGCTCTGCCTGGCATTCTATGAAATCTGACTGTGTTCTTCCAATGGGTATACGCTTAGTTGCCTGATTGGTGATTGCATTTTCGCTTAGTTGATCGATCTGTATAGAACATATAGGATAGAATATATGTATTGCGTTCGCTTAGTTCGCAATTATGATAGCATGATTAACCTTCGTTTAGTCGGTTAGCTGTGCTGGATTAGAGGCTAGAGTAGTTTATTCATGACACTTTTGCACTTTAATTGCCATACTGTTGCTTCATTCTGCTTAATATTTAATTTGTTGTCTCCCTACGATTAGGAATACACTTAGTTGCCTAATCGGTGTCAATTCTTCGCTTAGTTGATTAGACTGTATGGTGGATGACTGATTAAATTTGTGCATTGCATTCGCTTAGTCTG
>NW_014541837.1:2379993-2402916 GCF_000741045.1 Vigna radiata var. radiata
TTCCTAGCTATACTGCATTTCTCATATGCAATCAAATTTGTATGGGCCGCGACACCCATCACTTATGCTTCAACCTATCAAATCTAGGGTTTACTCTTTCATCTTTTCCATTAATTCCATCTAGTTTCACCATGTCCATGGTGAACTAATCCCTTTGTTGTTGGGGAACAATGTATAGTCCTTTTGAAACTCTCTTGTATCAAATTTCTTATTATATTCACATGCTTTTATTATCAACTGTTTGGGTTTTCTTTTCTAATGATAATGCTTACATCCTTTAACTCATTCAGTGTTATGATATTTTATTTTGTCGATACGGGAACGTACGGGGAAGTCTAGAACTTATTAGAATTCTCTTGACTATGAAATACTACCTAGAAATAGCAGTAGGACGACCAATTGCTTTAAGCTTCTGTACTTTAATGCGTTGGTGATTACTAGGGAGACTAGGATTAATGGTAAACTAGTAATTGGTAATAGGCTTTCTTCACCGAGGAATCGGGTTTTGAGTAATTTAGAAAGTTGCATGACATTGATAATAAAGTGAATTTAATAAGAATAATAGATATAAGAGGATGGATAAGGATGAAATTGTAAACCCCAACAACCCCATTCATACATATCTTTTATTTGCCAATTGATTAAAATTTGAATTTGCATGTTTAGATTTAGTTTTCCATTAACCTTACAAAATCATTCTTCTTTTAAGTCTTATGCAATCAATTTACATGAAAGATAAGGCCTAAGAGTTCCTTGGGAAACGATCTTGGACTTACTGTCTATTATTACTTGATACGATCTTGTACCTTGCTTTTTTGGCACTGTTTCGGGGGACTCGATCAGTTTAACTATTCTAGTAGTGTGAATTTGATTAAATTTGACTTAATTTTATGTTTATTTTTATTGTTTGTTCTAATAAATGTTTTCTAGGGTTTTGTGCCTAATGTTTGCAGGATGCTATTTGAACAAGAATTTGACTATGTGGGCACTCAATTCTATCATGATGATTTCAACCACTGGTGGGAACCTCATTCAAACATGTATCCAAGCCAATTTGGGCAACAATCCTCCATGCCAAGAGAAACGTTGGGGGAAGCTGAACAACGTCTTTGGCAGAAACAATCCTTTATGCCAAGAGAAACGTTGGGGGAAGCTGAACAATGTCTCTGGCAGAAACAATCCTCTATGCCAAGAGAAACATTGGGGGGAAGCTGAACAACGTTTATGGAAAGAACAACTCTCTATGCCAAGAGAAACGTTGGGGCAGCCGAACAACTTCTTTGGGAGAAACAATCCTCTTTGCCAAGAGAAACGTTGGGGGAAGCTGAACAACGTTTATGGCAGAACCAACTCTCTTACATGATGAACTCTCTGGGTCTTAGGGGTAATATGATAATGGTTAGAAACACCGTTATTTGCTAAGTGATTTTGATAATAAAAGCACCCTTTTTCACTTAGAAACTTGCTTGGACTCATGTGTTTTCAATAAATTGTGTGAATAAGAGAGTTGAGGTTGATTTCAACAGTTTTCTAACAAATTTCCCTTGTTTTGACAGAGATAAAGCAACACTGGAAGAAGAAGTGAAAAGTATAGAAGATGGAGCTTAAAAGGGGTCAAAAAGGCACCAAGAAGAGGGAAAACCCGAAGCCCAAGCGACAGGAACGAGAAAACAACGCGAGGCAAATCACCGCTGGTCGCCCGGGCGGTGGCCCCGACGCCTGGTCGACGGATGCTCGAAGCTTGGGCGTCCAAAACTAACGCCCAAGCCCAACGTGAACTCCAATTCACGCTTGGGCGAGAAACCTACGACGCTTGAGTGTGATTTGATTCTTTTGGGCTAGGCCGCACTTTGAGATGCGTCTGACACTATTTAAAGGACCCTGGGGCTATAGGTTTTGCATCCCTGGCAGAAGAGAGCATAACAATACACTCCTAGCCAATTCTTAGTCTTTCATTCTTCTTTCCTTCTTTCATTATTCATAGGTTCCCCCATGTCTATGGGGAACTAATTTCTATTTGTTGTTGGAGAATGATGTAACCTTATAAACTCTCATGTATTTGAATTGATTCTTAATTCCATATGCTTTTATATTAATTGTTAGAGTAATTTATCTGTTCTTATTGCTTGCTTATACAATAGCATAATTTGTGAGTTGCATGAGTGCCGACAGGTTCCTTTCAATTCAGGTCCCTGTTAAATTACTCCTAAGGGTTATATTGCTCAGACAAGAGGGTATGGGTCCTTGTTAAATTACTCCTAATTTCTATTTTTATTTTTATTTTGGTACTAACAATCTCTCTCTAGAATTTTTGTGCAAGCCTCACAATATGATCTAATAGGATGCAGTTCTACTAAGGTGATTTCAACTATTGGTGGGAACCTTATGATGAGTGAATATTTTCATGATTTCGCTTAGTTTATTGTGCTAGAATTAATCAGGGAATTGTGCTTAAATGTCCGGTATTTTCCCGTTTTTGCTAATTGTGCTTAATTTGACCGGAAATTCTAATTTTAATTAATTTGAATTTTCTGAGCTAATTATTTGCATTATTATTTTCAGGGAATATTTTGGAAACACAATTTGGGACATTTGGAGGACACCAAATAAATTCAAGACTCTCCAATTAGACATTTTAAATTTTAGTTATATTGTAATTTTATTGTTTAAACTTTTTGGACAAACTCTTTGCATCTTGGGCCAATTTTGGAAAAATGTTGTTGGGCCCAAAATTGTAGGACACTTGACCTAGGGTTTACTTTTATTTTTAGGGTGGACCCCACCCCAATTTTACACATGGCCTTAGGGATTAGAACCCTACCAGCCCTCATTTTCAAGGGGAGCCATCATTTATTTTGGGACTCTCGACTGGAATGGAGAGCTCAGAAGTCTAGCAGCCTCGCCTTTTCTTTTTGTTTTTTTTAGAGCTTTCTTGAATGTTGAATGTAGGGCAGCAGCTGCCACAACATTTTCTTTTTCAGCCTTTGTTTAAGGTTGCTTGGTAGGAATGAAAATGTGTTGGACGGTCACAACAACCATGTCCTAGTTCATTCGTTTGCTTTCAAGAAATTGATGGAACTGTGATTTGGTAGCCAGCCCATCGCACGCTGTTTTCAATTGTTAGGAAGACTTTTATTTTACTTTGAATTCGGAGATGAATGAATGAGGTCTTAAATTGCTTGTGCTGTTACAGAAATGGATGTTGCCCCTTTTCGTTTTTGGTTTTATTCATTTTCTTTTATTAAAGTTTCAGCCAAAATTTATCTTTTCTTTAACACATGATGATTTAGTTTCAAGCACTGTTAATTTTTTTTTTAGAAAAGCAATTTAGTTTTTGGCCTTTAGGGAAACGGTGCTTCATTCCTTTAAGGGTGCAGTGGTTTGTTTTTAATTTAAAGAAAGTAAAGCACGGTGATTGATAACTTTCTTATAGATTAAGGTGCATTAATTTTATTATTTTATATGGAGAAAGGTTGTGGCACGGTGCTGATGCTGAAGAAAAAGAAAGGGGAGCTCACGGGATTCAATATCATGTGGGAGACACCACGGTCATTCAATTCCAATTGATTTTAATTATCATGCAGCTGAACGGTAACTAATATTTTTGGAGAAAAGTAATTTCATTAATTGTTTGAAGAAAGTGTCACGGCTAAAAGGACAACATGCTTTTATCTTTGGGAATTTTAATTATGACAAGCATTTCTTGGTTTTTAACATTTAGTTAACACTTTTTAGCATTAAAGTTTTATTTCCGCAATATGCATTTTATTTTTTTAGTTCAAACGTTGCATTTTAATAGCTTTAATTATGTTGGGATATTTATATGTTGCAGTGTGATGGGTGTCACCGCCCAATCAAATTTGATGTGCTTTTTAAAATGCAGTATAGCTAGCAAGTGACTCCTAGGTCGTCTCTCAAGGACCAACTACGGTTCAGGAATTCGGTCTAACACAAAGGAGGAGGGGGTTGTGAAAGTTTTATGAATGCGGATGACTAAATTAAAATGGAAATTAAGCAAACCAAACATAATTAAAATTGTTAAAGTAAAGATTAGAAGTAAAATCAAAGTAAAAATAAAAGATAAAGCACTAAAAAACATAGCCTAGGAGGCAATTAACTAAACATGCATTGCACAAGAGAATTGAGAAACGAACAACATGGTGAATATAAGTAAGAACCGTAGCATGAGTTGGCAAAAAGGCACCGTGCAACAATGGTAAAACTTCAATGCCCAATCATGTGAACTAATTAAATGCAATTGAAAATGGAAATGGCTTAAAAGCCTTCTTGACCGTGAACCCCCATGTGAATGAAAAATGTAGATTAAAGAAAGCAATGTACTAATCCCAAAGCAATTGAAAGTGAGGTCAACAACTCTAAAGCATCCGTGAATTGTAGGAAAAAAAATGAAAATGCTTAAGCTATTAATTCCTAACCTACCGTAACATCATACACTCTTCTATCTAATCATCACCTAGCTACTTCTCTTTTTTTTTAAAAGAAAAGAAATCACCAAATGAAATCACACAACCTTGCAGCCAACACGTCCATTAGAACTTTACCTAATCTACTATTGATTTCATAAAAGTAAAGCAAAAGAACAGAGTTGTTTCCCTGCACCAGCCGTAACATCACTCATTCTTCCATTCAAAGCAAAGAAATTGGAGCAGGGAAATAAAGTATATAGATTGCCATCAGCATTGAAGCACCGTGAACTACTTGAATTGTAAATGCCCCTAGCGCATTTGGAGTGCAACGTGTGGACGTAAGTTGCTCCTAATAAATCAGCCCCAAAAAATAAAGCATAAAGGTCGTGACACATGCTACCCTCCGTGTGCGCCACTTCTTTTGGAAGCAAGAAAATTAATTTTGATACAAGATAAGCGTGAATCAGCATCCAAGATCTAAATCACTGTGTGCAAAGCTTCTAAATTCCAATTGAGAAAAAAAATATTGGTTGCACCGTGAGTTCTCTCTTCTTTAATTGAAATGTGCTTAAGTAATAAAACTTTAATGTTAAATGCTAAATCAACTGAAGCAGTAAGCAAATCAACAAAATAAAATTAAGGAGCTCCCTTCATTCAACCAAAGTCCAGCACCGTGAATAACATTGCTCAAAGGAATTTTCAGCGCACACCTCCAAATGATGTTCCAGCCAGAGAATAAAATGAAAATGACGGTTGCTGCCACCCCTCCTAGGACCGTGTCTTAAAATGTAGGGTGGGGTCCACCCAAAAACCCTAGGGTAAGACATGTGTCACCAAAATTTGGGCCCCAACATATTTTTAGTGGCCCAATGTGCAAACCAAAAGAAACAGAGGAGCAATGGGGAACAAGTGTAAACACAATCAAATCATACCCAAAACCTCTAATTCAATCATCTTCTTGACTCCATTATTCACAATGTTTTTCATTTTTCTGTATTTTTCTCTTTTTTTTTCATCTTGTCTCTTTTCTTTTTTCTCTTTTCAGAACACAACTCTAAGAGACAAGATACACAACATATTTACAAAATAAAATAAGAAGAGGAACCAACTAGCCAATTCTCTGAATCTCCCAAGAGACCACACTTATTCCCAAAACAATTCCAAAGCTCCAAAATTCCCTAAGGTTTAGGTAATCATGGTTTTTCACTTAGGGCTAGTGTATGAGCTTCAAAACAAAGAAATGGGGAAAGTAAAGGCTCAAAGGGGTTATCAAAGGATCACAACAGGGAAGGCTCATTTGGCTAAAGAGACTCAACAACAAATTACCTTTATCACTTTCAAACATGCATATCCATCAAGAATTATCAAAAAGAGTCAAGCCAAGGCATACGTGCAAGCAATCAAGAGACAAATCACACAAGAAAGAATATCAAGTGGCTCAAATCTCACACGGGGTATTTCAGTCACAATCAATTCAACCCTCTCAAACATTATAATCATCCTTCCAAGCAAAGAAAAGCAAGGATTTCCAACAAATCAGAGTATCAATGAAGTGAAAGACAAGNCTACAACCTAAACCAAATCCAGAAATGAAGAGAAACATGCAAAACTGTACACAAGACACAACAAAAAAAACTACCTAGAAAACAAAAAATTTAACGCAAAAAACATAAACTAACAAAGAAAAATCAAAGTCTCCCCCAATAGACCACACTTAAACTACACAGTGTCCTCAATGTGTCACAATCATCATATCAGAAATTAGAACAATCAGCAGATCATGGACAAGTGCAATAAAAGTAGGGAAAGGAGGAGAAGAAAGGAAAAGAAAACTCCCCTGATCATGGTGGCAGTTGCCAATTTTGGACTTTCAGGGAGATCTCTTCCACCATTGGATTCAGCAAAGAAGTCTTGAGGAGGAACTGCTTCAGTCTCCAAATTTGATCAAGCAGGGAGATGTCCTCCACAGCTGGATCTAAGAAGCATTGATTGTTGATGAGCGTGTTCAGTTGGTGCCTAATAATCTTCAAACTGACGGCACCTTTGTCTTCCACCATGGGTGTGTGTTGGTCAAATTCATATGTACCTCTGCAACATGGTCAGTGCAATATGGTTCCACAGAAATAACATGCAAAGGTATAACACCCAATCCCAGTGTAACAGGTTGAACCCCAAATATACCCTCAGAACATGAATCAATCTCAAATGTAGAAACAATATCAATAGCAGACACAGATTCATGTTCAGTGCATGGAGAAGAAACATTCACATGTGATAGCAAAGAGTGGTTTTCATCATGTAAAGAGGGGGAATGAAAATCATGCTCATCAACAATATAATCATCAACATACCCATCATCAGCATAATCATCAACAATAGAATCTATCTCAGGTATGTTTACCTCCACTTCCCTAGATGTGGCTAAAGTGGTGGAAGGTAAAGCTGGTCTACCTATCTCAAAAGTGGTACTTATGTCAGCCTGGTCCTCAAATTCTTCATCGGTCTCCTCAGGTGCAAGACTGGGGACATAGGAGTGTGGGAAAGTAGGTGGCGCAATAGTAGACTCGTGACTCTGCTCCCCATCTCCTATGTGGATGGCATCAACATCATCTGGAATCTGAACAATCTGGAATGATGATTCCTCTGAAACATAAGACTGTTCCTCAGTGAGCTGAGTGGCCATCTGCCCCATCTGATCAATCAAACTCTGAATGGAAGCTCTGGTCTCCTGCTGAAACTCCATGTTCTCCCGTCGGAACTGAATGTTCAGAATAGTCATCTGCTCCAATAACTCCTTCAGTGTAGGCTCAAAAGTAGTGGAAAGATGAGGGGTTGCTTGGGCAAGCTCATGAAACTGCAACAGTTGTGGTTCCTGGACAGGGGGAGAAGGTACACAAGAATTCTGGAATGGCTGATATTGCTGTGGAGCATTATACCATCCCAAGCTAGGGTCATTCCATCCAGGATCGTTGTTGTAGCCATGTTGAGCAAGGAAGAATTTATCCAAGAATAGTTGCTCAAGATCTTCCCAAGAGGTGATGGATCCTGGAGGAAGAGAATACAACCAATTCCTTGCTGCTTCTTGTAATGAGTGTGGGAATGCCCTTAAGAACATGTGATCAACCGGGACATGTGGAGGCTTCATTGAAGAGCAAATGATGTGGAATTCCTCCAAATGTTTATGTGGACATTCACCTGCAAGACCATGAAACTTAGGCAGCAAACGTATCAGTCCAGAGGTGAGAACGCAATGAACATCATCCTCATTAAGTGAAGTTGGCTCCCTAGGAGCACTCTCAAGAATTGAAGTATGAGTCATATTCTTCTCAACATAAAAATCAGCAAAATTTGCATGAGAAGCAATATCAGAGGCACAGGCAGAAGAAACAGTATCCACAAAGCCAAAACAGGTAGACATGGGAAAGAAGAGGGAAAAGAAGAATGCAATGAAAATATGCAATTAAGGCTACCTAAATGCAACACACAATGACGAACATCACAAAACAAGACATCACACTCACAACACAAGACAAAACACAACACACACTAACACAACAAAAGACCTAAAACCAAACCGTTGGTCCCCGACAACGGCGCCAAAATTTGATAGGTGTCGCCGCCCAATCAAATTTNATGTGCATTTTAAAGTGCAATATAGCTAGGAAGTGACTCCTAGGTCGTCTCTCAAGGACCAACTACGGTTCAGGAATTCAGTCTAACACAAAGGAGGGGGGGTTGTGAAAGTTTTATGAATGCGGATGACTAAATTAAAATGGAAATTACACAAACCAAACATAATTAAAATCATTAAAGTAAAGATTAGAAGTAAAATCAAAGTAAAAATAAAAGATAAAGCACTAAAAAAATAGCCTAGGAGACAATTAATTAAACATGCATTGCACAAGAGAATTGAGGAACGAACAACATGGTGAATATAAGTAAGAACCATAGCATAAGTTGGCAAAAAGGCACCATGCAACAATGGTAAAACATCAATGCCCAATCATGTGAAATAATTAAATGCAATTGTAAATGCAATTTAAAATGGAAATGGCTTAAAAGCCTTCTTGACCGTGACCCCCCCATGTGAATGAAAAATGTAGATTAAAGAAAGCAATGTACTAATCCCAAAGCAATTGAAAGTGAGGTCAACAACTCTAAAGCATCCGTGAATTGTAGGAAAAAAAATAAAATGCTTAAGCTATTAATTCCTAGCCTACCGTCAAATCATACATTCTTCTATCTAATCATCACCTAGCTACTTCTCTTTTTTTTTTTTAAAGAAAAGAAATCACCAAATGAAATCACACAACCTTGCAGCCAACACGTCCATTCCAACTCTACCTAATCTACTATTGATTTCATAAAAGTAAAGCAAAAGAACAGAGTTGTTTCCCTGCACCAACCGTAACATCACTCATTCTTCCATTCAAAGCAAAGAAATTGGAGCAGGGAAATAAAGTAGTATAGATTGCCATCAGCTTTGAAGCACCGTGAACTACTTGAATTGTAAATGCCCCTAACGCATTTGGAGTGCAACGTGTGGACGTAAGTTGCTCCTAATAAATCAGCCCCAAAAATTAAAGCATAAAGGCCATGACACATGCTACCCTCCGTGTGCGCCACTTCTTTTGGAAGCAAGAAAATTAATTTTGATACAAGATAAGCGTGAATCAGCACCCAAGATCTAAATCACTGTGTGCAAAGCTTCTAAATTCCAATTGAGAAAAAAATATTGGTTGTACCGTGAGTTCTCTCCTCTTTAGTTGAAATGTGCTTAAGTAATAAAACTTTAGTGTTAAATGCTAAATCAACTGAAGTAGTAAGCAAATCAACAAAATAAAATTAAGGACCTCCCCTCATTCAACCAAAGTCCAGCACCGTGAATAACATTGCTTAAAGGAATTTTCAGTGCACACCTCCAAATGATGTTCCAGCCAGAGAATAAAATGAAAATGACGGCTACTGCCACCCCTCCTAAGACCGTGTGTGTCTTAAAATGTAGGGTGGGGTCCACCCAAAAACCCTAGGGTAGGACATGCGTCACCAAAATTTGGGCCCCAACATATTTTTAGTGGCCCAATGTGCAAAGGTTGTCTAAAAAAAAACTAGACTTTTAAATTACACATTGATTAATTCCAAACTACTAAATTAAAATATAACTAATTCTAAATTTTCCATGCAGAGAGTCTTGAATTTATTTGTTGTCCTCCAAATGTCCCAAATTGTGTTTCCAAAATTTTCCCTGAAAATAATAATGCAAATAATTAGCTCCCAAAATTCAAATTAATTAAAATTAGAATTTCCGGTCAAATTAAGCATAATTAGGAAAAACGGGAAAATACCGGACAATTAAGCACAATTCCTTGATTAATTCTAGCACAATAAACTAAGTGAAGTCGAGAAAATAGTGACTCATCACAGTGTTCAGTTTAATATTTTCATGCACTTTAATGCTTTCGATTATATTTGGTTATGTCTAATTTTCAATTTTAATTTATTCATCTGCATTCACAAACACTTTCAAAAAACCCCTCACTTCGTGTTTGACCTAATTCTGAACCACAGTTTGGTCCTTGAGAGATGACCTGGGAGTCACTTCCTAGTCTATACTGCATTTCTCATATGCAATCACCTTACCCAAGCATAAATAAAAGTCAATATGTGCAAGTTGATGGACTATTCACTAGATCACCACAAGTCAATAGTACTACAAAGCTTGAGGAGACTCTCTAGCAATTCTTGAAGGAATCTCTCTCATTTCAGAAAAGCATTCAGGCCTCATCACAAAATATAGAGGCACAATGTAAATTCATAATTCAAGAGCTGGATATTTTGGGAGTTATTTGAGATGACCTTGGAAAGGAATGCAGAGATGTTGTCATTGAAAGTGGCAAGGTGTCAGATGAAGAGAAAGAAAAAGAAGAAAATTTGAGTGAGAGGGAGAAAAAGGTAGAAAAAGAAGAGGATGAGATTAAAGAAAAAGAATAAGGAAAAGAAAAAGATGAAGAAGAGAGAGAAAAGCAAGAAAGTAAGGAAAAAGAAAAAGAAAAATAGAGGGAAGAAAAGAAAGAGGATGAGAGAAAAATAGAGAGAGAAGAAAACGAATGTTTGAGTGAAAAAGAGAAGCATGTAGAGGAAGAAAAGGAAGGGGTTGAGAGAGAAGAGAAAAAAATTGATAAAATTCCTTTGTGCCCTTAGGAGTGTCCCAAGGAGAAAAAGAGATAGGGGAAGAATGAAAGCAAAAAGAAAAAATCATATGAAAAACCTCCCTCACCCAAAGAAGGATCATAGGAAGAAAAATATCTTGAATCTAGGTTCTGAATTTTTTATCTTTTATTTTGTTTTATTTTATTTTATTTTTTCTTTTATTTTATTTGATTTTATTTTTTTGTGATTTTATTTTATTTTATTTTTTTATTTGATTTTATTTTATTTGATTTTATTTTATTTCATTTTATTTTATTTGATTTGCTTTCATTTGATTTGGTTTTATTTTATTTGATTTTATTTTATTTCATCTCAATTTATTTTATTTTATTTGATCTTATTTGATTTGATTTGATTTCATTTTATTTTATTTTATTTGGTTTTGTTATATTTTATTTTATTTTATTTTTTATTTTTATTTTTTCTTTATTTGTGTGTTTTGAATTTGATTTTGTTTTTGTGGTTTGAGTTTTTTTTAGGTTATGTGCTGCTTCTGATGGCAGTACTGACAGCGTCTACTGATGGATGCTGATGAAGAAGAAAAAGATTAGCATCCATTGAAGGATGTTAATGAGAAATATATGCATCTACTAATGGATGCTGGAAGAATTTGAGAGAGCGTTGATGGGTGTCGCACCCCATGCAAAATTTAATGTGCATAAAAGAATGCAGTATAGACTAGGAAGTGACTCCTAGGTCGTCTCTCAAGGACCAATTTTGCGGTTCAAGAATTAAGTCAAACACGAAGTGGGGGGTTGTGAAAGGTTTGTGACTGCAGATGAATTAAATCAAAACGCGGATGCAAACACAAAAGAAAACACAGATGTAAAAACGAAATCAAATACAAAATAAAAACGGTTGGTCATTAACTCAATTACTATGCTTCCAATCACAGATAAACGACAAGTACACATTACTCTAATCCAAATCCGACACGAATCACCCAACTAAGCGAAGGCTAATTCGGTCTTCAAATTGCAAACTAATTTAAACACAAGCAACCGAAATAAAGTTCCATTCAAACCTTCGTAAACAACGTAATTGCAAAGAAAAATCATCATTAACGTGAGTAGAATTGTAACCATGAACTAGTAATAATAAAGAGAATAATATTCACCAAGGATTCAACACTTAATATAAAAACACTAACAGTGAAATAAATGAGCAATTGCTTCTGTGTGTGTCACAACTCCAAAAAATGAATTGCACCAGCGTTATTTTCTTCCAACTAAATGCACCACATCATGAAGTCGTGACACCTCAAGCTGTTACAGACGTGTGCTTTACATTTTTCCAAACCGTGACAGGGTGTTTTTCCCAAGAGAAAGTGAAATGATCCTCCTAATTCCAAAAACCAAACAAAACACTACATTCTAATGTAAAAGTGTGCTTAAAATAAAAAGGTTGGCTGTTGCAGCCCTTCATCCGTAGCCCTCCCCATGTGTGTGTAGTCAGCAGCGTGCTTCCCAAGAGAAAAGTGTCAAGATATCTCTTTCTAAGGTGGCGGCTCTTTTTTTAAATGAAGGATGATTCTCCTCTTCTACGTGTTGCCCTACCTCACGTGCTGGACCTACTTTTCTATTGCTGGATGTTGCTCCTTCTTTTGGACAAAGTTGGACCGTGTGGCATGCTTCCTCAAGCAAACACCAATTGATCAATCTGGGTCGTGTGGCAGCAGCATCTCCACGCTGCACCTCCCAGCTGGATCGTGAAGTTGCTTCTACCAATTGCTAGACCCACCTTCCAGCACACACCGTGGCAGTCCGTGGAAGCAATTCAATTTGCTGGACTTTGAAGCCTTGGGCCGTGACCGTGGCTGCAACACCTGCATTCCGTGTGCAGCCCCTTTTCTTATCCAGCATTTGCCCTCTTGTCTATTGTGGAATGTGGCCAACAGCAAGTTTGCTTCTTCTTTTTTTTATTCTCCAAGCATGAGTCGTGCACCTCCATTTATTAAATCAGCACCGTTTTCAGTTTCTTTAAAAGCCCATCAATAATCACCATTTGCATTGCTGGACCGTGAGCCTTTTTTTTTGCTTCACATGCTGGACATTTTTTTTACCATGGGTCGTGTGCTTTCTTTAAAATGAAATCAGCTCCCCAAATGAATTCAGCGCATGTACTGCCCTCAAATTCAATAATAAAAAAAATGGATTCGTAACAGCCGTCGATTAAAGGTCTCTCTTATACTATCATGAGTCACTGTGCATCTCCCATCAAGAAAAGTTGTTTGCTTCCACATTGAACCAACGCTTCAAAATTGGTGCCACTTCCTAAATCTTCATCACCGCTTGTCAACACTTGGCAACTCTCCAGATGTTCAAATTTGTATTTCCAAAATTTTTCTTGCAATCAATAATGAAAATAATAAGCTCAAATAATTCAAATTAATTAAAATAAGAATTTCTGATCAAATTGAGCACAATTAGGAAAAACGGGAAAATACCGGATATTTAAGCACAATTCCCTGATAAATTCTAGCACAATAAACTAAGAGAAGTTAAGAAAATATTGACTCATCAAAATAGAACACACTTAGTCTTTTGCACTCTTGGGAAAAATCAAGACGCAGAACAGGGAACAGTTCAGAGGACATCAGGAAGTGACATGGACGGCACACAGAAAACAAAAACTCACAAGGACGGAAACAGAATTCCACAGTTCTCAAGAAATCTAGACAGAGAAAGGAAGTAGATAGTATCCAACACAGGTTTAGCGAAAATAGATACTCATGAAGTCATCAAAGCAATTCCAAGCATGGCAAAATGAACAATCAGCTCAAGAGGTGAATCAAAGGCAACAGAACCTCACACATGCACTATCAGTGTTTCTCTCAAGTGTCTAAGGTAAACAAATTCAACTTAATGCACTCAAGAAAGCAAGCAACAAACAGTCTTGGCAAGCCTTTAATATCAACACTCAGAAACATATGCATGTTCAAATCAAAAGGTCTTTTATGGATGTAATGGGGCCAAGGACAAGGAAGGATAATTATGGATGAGAAGTTACAAACCAAAAAGAATAGAGGACTAATGGGGAACAAGTGAAAACACAGTCAAATAACACCCAAACCCTCTAATTCAATCCTCTTCTTGACTCCACAATTCACACAACAATTTTTTAATTTTTTCTCATTTTTCTGTATTTCTTTTTTTTTCATCTTGTCTCTTTTCTTTTCTCTCTATTTAGTACACAAATCTAAGAGACAAGATACACAACATGTTTACAAAACCAAACAAGAAGAGGAGCCAACTAACCAATTCATCAGAATATCCCAAGAGACCACACTTGTTCCCAAAACAATTCCAAAGCTCCAAAATTCCTTAAGGTTAAGGTAATCATGGTTTTTCACTTAGAGCTAGTGTATGAGCTTCAAAACAAAGAAATGAGGAAAGCATAGGCTCAAAAGGGCTATCAAAGAATCAAAACAGGGTAGGCTCATCTGGCTAGAGAGGCTCAACAACAAAACTGCATTTATCATTTCCAAACATGCATATCAATCAAGAATCATCAANANGAGTCAAGNCAAGGCATATGTGCAAGCAATCAAGAGACATATCACACACAAGAAAGAATATCAAGTGGCTCAAATCTCACACAGGGTATTTCTATCACAATCAATCACCCTCTCAAACATCGTGATCATCCTCTAATCAAAGAAAAGCAAGGATTTCCAACAAATCAGAGTATCAATGAAGTGAAAGACACATCTACAACCTAAACAAAGTCCACAAATCAAGAGAAACAGGTAAAAATGTACACAAGATAAAACAAAAACTACCTAGAAAACAAAAAATTTAACACCTAGAAAAGAAAAAAAAATTAACAAAGAAAAGTTCAGAATCTCCCCCAATAGACCACACTTAAACTACACAGTGTCCTCAATGTGTCACAAGCATAAGATCACAATCATAACAATCAACAGATCATGGACAAGTGCAATAAAAGCAAGAAAGGGGGGAGAAGGGAAAAGAAAACTCCCCTGATCATGGTGGCAGTTGCCAATTTTGGACTTTCATGGAGATGTTCTCCACCACTGGAGTCAGCAAGGAAATGGTGAAGAGGAACTACTTCAGTCTCCAAATTTGATCAAACAGGGAGATGTCCTCCACAGCTGGATCCAAGAAGCAGTGATTGTTGATGAGTGGGTTCAGCTGGTGCCTATTAATCTTCAAACTATTGTGTATACTGGCACCCTTGTCTTCCACCGTGGGTGTGTGTTGGTCAACTTCATGTGTACCTCCTGCAANATGGTTAGTGCAATATGGTTCCACAGAAATAACATGCAGGGCTATAACACCCAATCCCAATGTAACAAGCTGAACCTCAGATAAACTCTCAGAACATGAATCAATTTCAAATGTAGAAACAATATCAACAACAGGCTCAGATTCATGTTCAGTGCATGGAGAACAAACATTCATATGTGATAGCAAAAAGTTGTTCTCATCATGCAAAGAGAGAGAATTAGAAGCATGCTCATCAACAATAAAATCATCAACATACCTATCAATAGAATAAACATCAACAACAGAGTCAATCTTAGGTATGTTTACCTCCACTTCCTTGAAGATTGGTGAAGTAGTGCTAGGTGAAGATGGTCTACCTATCTCAAAAGTGGTGCTCATATCTACCTGTTCCTCAACATTTTCATCAGATTCACAGTTAGTATCGCCAATCATAAAGTTGGAAGTTGGTTGTATCAGAATTTATTTCAACACAAATAGAGCAAGAACCAACTTCACAACTACATTTAAAATTTTCAAAAAACTGTGAAAGATCAAAATTTAATCCTAAGTCTAAAGCATCTTTAGTTTTCACAGTTTCTCTACAAAATCATCACTAACATGTGAATCTGCAGCAGAATCAAGACTATTTGAATTCAGAAATAGCTCAGGCAAAGCAAGTGGAATTTCAAGTTTAGAGAAAACCTGTGGTGATTCATGATTCATCTCACCAATAACAACAGAATGAGCAACTGCATCCTCAAATGCAAGAGGGGAGGCATAGGAGGGTGGGGAAGTAGATGGCGCAGTAGTAAGCTCATGACTCTGCTCCCCATCTCCTATGTGAATGGCACTGACATCATCAAGAATCGGAACAGTCTGAAATGGTGATCCCTCCAGAAATTGAGACTGTTCCTCAGTGCATTGCGCGGCCATCTGCCTCCACAACTCATTCAATGTAGGCTCAAAAGAGGTAGAAGATTTGGCAGGTGCCTTTTGCTGTTGTTGTTGCCTCTGATTTTTCTGTTGTGGCTACCTGTTATTATAGATGTTGGTAGCATAAGCTTGAGGCTCATCATGAGAAACAAGGTTCTGCAAAGAAGGGCAGGCATTCGTATAGTGGTCACTGGAAGGACATATAGCACACAACCGTGCAACAGATGTAGATGGAGGTGCTGGTCTCTGGTTGGATGCCAGTTGTGTCACCAAATTCACAAGAGAATCAAGCTTGCTTTCCAATTTCCTACCAGTAGTTGATGAAGAATGGGCAGGCTCATGAAACTACAGCTGCTGTGGTTCCTGAACAGGTGGAGAAGGCATACAAGAATTCGAAAATGGTTGATATTGCTGTAGAGCATCATGCCATCCCAAGCTAGGGTCATTCCATCCAGGATCGTTACTGTGACCATACTGAGCAGGGAAGAATTTATCCAAGAACGTATGCTTAATATCTTCCCAAGAAGTGATGGATCCTGGAGCAAGACAATACACCCAATCCCTTGCTGCTTCTTGTAATGAATCCGGAAATGCCCTTAAAAACATGTCTTCATCCGGGAAATCTGAAGGTTTCATTAAAGAGCATAATGTGTAGAACTCCTCCAAATGTCTATGTGGGCATTCACCTGCAAAACCATGAAACCTAGGCAGCAAATGTATTAGTCCAGTGTTGACAACACAATGAAAATCCTCCTCATCAAGTGGAAACGGCTACCTAGGAACACTTTCATGAGATGGAGGAGGAACCGTACTTTTCTCAACATAGACATCAGCAGAATATGCATGAGAAGCAATATCAGAGTCAGATGCAGGAGGAGAATCATAGTCATAGGCATAGGCAAAAGAAGCAGTACTCAAAATCAAAATAGGTAGACATGTAGAAAGAAGGGGAAAAGAAGAATGCAATGAAAATATGCAACTAAAGATACCTAAATGCAACACACAATGACGAACACACAAAAAAACATCACACTCACAACACAAGACAAAACACAACACACACTAACACAACAAAAGACCTAAAACTGAACCGTTGGTCCCCGGCAACGGTGCCAAAATTTGGATGGGTGTCGCACCCCATGCAAAATTTAATGTGCATAAAAGAATGCAGTATAGACTAGGAAGTGACTCCTAGGTCGTCTCTCAAGGACCAATTTTGCGGTTCAATAATTAAGTCAAACACGAAGTGGGGGGGTTGTGAAAGGTTTGTGACTACAAATGAATTAAATCAAAACGCGGATGCCAACACAAAAGCAAACACAGATGTAAAAACAAAATCAAATACAGAATAAAAACGGTTGGTCATTAACTCAATTATTATGCTTCCTATCACAGATAAACGAATCACCCAACTAAGCGAAGGCTAATTCGGTCTTCAAATTGCAAACTAAGCGAATGCAATGCACAAATCTAATCTGTCATGCACTATACAGTCCAATCAACTAAGCGAAGATTAAACACTGATTGGGCAACTAAGCGTATATCCATTGCAAGAATACAATCAGATTTCATAGAGTGCCAGGAAAAGCAGAATAAACATAAAGACAGTCCAAGAAATCTCAAGGAAACAAAACAATTTTATTAATGACCAACCCGACTAACCTAAGTTAACATCAAAACTAAATTGAAGAAAATTTTTGTGACTCACTTGAAATGAAATTGTTAAACCTGAAAATACATCTTATGTTATTAAAATGCAACGACAAATATAATTTAAACACAAGCATTCGAAATAAAATTCCATTCAAACCTTCGTAAACAACTTAATTGCAAAGAAAAGTCATCATTGACGTGAGTAGAAAATTAACCATGAACTAGTAATAATAAAGAGAATAATATTCACCAAGGATTCAACACTTAATATAAAAACACTAACAGTGAAATAAATTAGCAATTGCTTCCGTGTGTGTCACAACTCCAAAAATGAATTGCACCGGCGTTTTTTTCCTCCAACTGAATGCACGACATCATGAAGTCGTGACACCTCAAGTTATTACAGACGTGTGCTCTACATTTTTCCAAACCGTGACAGGGTGTTTTTCCCAAGAGAAAGTGAAAGGATCCTCCTAATTCCAAAAACCAAAGAAAACCCTACATTCTAATGTAAAAGTGTGCTTAAAATAAAACGGTTGGCTGCTGCAGCCCTTCATCCGTAGCTCTCCATGTGTGTGTGGTCAGCAGCGTGGTTCCCAAGAGAAAAGTGTCGAGATATCTCTTTCTAGGGTGGCGGCTCTTCTTTTAAATGAAGGATGATTCTCCTCTTCTACGTGTTGCCCTACCTCACGTGTTGGACCCATTTTTCTTTTGCTGGATGTTGCTCCTTCTTTTGGACAAAGCTGGACCATGTGGCATGCTTCCTTAAGCAAACACAAATTGATCAATCTCGGTCGTGTGGCAACAGCATCTCCATGCTGCACCTCCCAGCTGAACTATGAAGCTGCTTCTCCCAATTGCTAGACGCACCTTCCAGCACACACCGTGGCAGTCCGTGGAAGCAATTGAATTTGCTGGACTTTGAAGCCTTCGGCCGTGACCGTGGCTGCAGCACCTGCATTCCATGTGCAACCCCTTTTTTTATCCAGCATTTGCCCTTTTGTCTGTTGTGGAACGTGGCCAGCAGCAGGTTTGCTTCTCCTTTTTTTTATTCTCCAAGCATGAGCCGTGCACCTCCATTTATTAAATCAGCATCGTTTTCAGTTTCTTTGAAAGCCCATCAATAATCACCATTTGCATTGTTGGACCGTGAGCCTTTTTTTTTCTTCACATGCTGGACATCTCTTTTACCATGGGTCGTGTGCTTTCTTTAAAATGAAATCAGCTCCCCAAATGAATTTAGCGCATGTGCCTCCCTTAAATTCAATAATAAAAAAAATGGATTCGTAACAGCAGCCGAATGAAGGTCTCTCCTATACTATGATGAGTCACCGTGCATCTCCCATCAAGAAGATTTGTTTGCTTCCACATTGAACCAACGCTTCAAAATTGGTGCCACTTCCTAAATCTTCATCACCGCTTGTGCACACTTGGCAACTCTCCAGATGTTCCAATTTGTATTTCCAAAATTTTTCCTGCAATCAATAATGAAAATAATAAGCTCAAATAATTCAAATTAATTAAAATAAGAATTTCTGATCAAATTGAACACAATTAGGAAAAACGGGAAAATACCGGATATTTAAGCACAATTCCCTGATTAATTCTAGCACAATAAACTAAGTGAACTTAAGAAAATATTGACTCATCAAGCATCTACTGATTGATGCTGCTATGAAAGAGAATGACGACTAGACATCTACTGATGGATGTTAGGTGATTAAGCATCTATTGATGGATGCCAATGAAAGATGAGAAAGATTGGTGTCTACTGAGGGATACCAATGAATACAAGAAAAATTACCATCTACTGATGAATGCTATGTGATTAAACATCTGCTAATGGATATTACGAAAAGCATCTACTGATGGATGCTATGATGACGGAGACCGGGTCAAGCTAGTGACGTTAAAGAAGCGCTTGCTAGGAGGCAACCCAGTGCTCTGAACCTTTACTTTTCAATTTTTATTTTTGGTTTTAATGTGTGTTTTCTTTTATTTTATTTTTTTATTATGCTCTGCGTGAATGAACTGAATTGCTTTGATTCAACTGTGCTATGTTTTGTGTGTTAAGCTTGCTTTTTGAAATTTCTAGTGTTTGATTGAAGTTGAGATGATGCATGATGATAAATCTGTTAGACAGGTGCTTGTAATAAAGTTTGATTAAAATACTGAGCAGGTTGTTTTTCAAAATTTGAGTACTTGTGAGTTTACCTGTGTGAGTTTTGAGCTTTATAGTTAATTTTAAATAATTGTTGTCACTTTGGAAGCATGAATGATTTTGCCCAAATTTCCTGTGATGGAACTACTTGGCTGCAGGTTCCATATGATCAAGGCCATCTTTTGTTATCCTTATTCTTTTGGCCTTCAAAATATTTTTTCCCACTGAAAAGAGAAGAATTTGTTCTAATCTTTGAACCTTGAGCCTGATATGTCTTGAAAAACCTTTTTGAAAAATCTTTACCTTGAGTTAAGATGAGAACATTTGATGAGGTACTGATAAAGGTTCAAGTTTGGGGTTGTCAGGAAACAACCCACCTCTCTAAGCAGTAACCAATCAAAAGAAAAAGCAAGAAAAAGGCAACAAAAAAAGAAAAAGTGAGAAAAAGAAAAATTCAAAAAGAAAAAGAAAAAGCTCACTGCAAGGGAAGGCTGAAAAAAGGAAAAGAGAGTTGTTCTTGAAACAGGAATTCACAAATGTCTCTCTTAACTTAAGGAACTTTGCTTATCAGAAAAACCAATTTCCTTCTTAGCCTAGTCAAGTTACAAGCCATGAAAAGCCCTTGTGATGACAACCTGCTTGTGAGTATGTTTGATTGTGGTTAAATGAAAGGCAAAATTCATTTGTGTGACATTGTGATAACAGAGAGAAACACCACACTATACACCTGTGAGTTAAGTGAGACACTTTCGAATGCTTAAGAGATATATTTTTGAGTGCTTGAGTGAAACACTTTCCCTAGTGAGCAATAGTTCTCTGAATTTCTGATTGCATCTTTGCTTCGTTGATTGATCACTCTTAAGGATACTACCTGTTGAAAATGCATCACACTGAGCATGATTGAATTGAAGCATCTGCACGTCTTGACTGAAATCTTATGCTGAAATTGATAAAAGTGATTCCTTGTCTTGGAAAAAGTTTTTGAAAAAGGTTGAGTCATTGTTATGATTGTTCTGAAAAGCTGAGTTACATTTTGTTTGCTTTCAAGACAAGCAAAGTTCTAAGTTTGGGGTTGTGATAACGGTTAGAAAAACCGTTATTTGCTAGGTGATTTTGATACTAAAAGCACCATTTTTCAGTTAGAAACTTGCTTCGACTCATGTGTTTCCAATAAATTGTGTGAATAAGAGAGTTGAGGTTGATTTCAACAGTTTTCTAACAAATTCCCCTTGTTTTGACAGAGATTAAAGCAACACTGGATGAAGAAGTGAAAAGTGTAGAAGATGGAGCTTAAAAGGGGTCAAAAAGGCACCAAGAAGAGGGAAAACCCGAAGCCCAAGCGACAGGAACGAGAAAACAACGTGAGGCAAATCACCGTTGGTCGCCCGAGCGGTGGCCCCGACGCTCGGGGGACGGACGCTCGAAGCTTGGGCGTCCAAAACTGACGCCCAAGCCCAACATGAACCCCAATTCACGCTTAGGCGAGCTCCCTACGACGCTTAAGCGTGATTTCACGTGGATCGGGCCCTGCTTGTGCTCTGATTTGATTCTTTCGAACCGGGCCGCACTTTGGGACGCGTCTGACACCATTTAAAGGACCCTGGGGCTCTAGGTTTTGCATCCCTGGCAGAAGAGAGCATAGCAATACACTCCTAGCTAATTCTTAGTCTTCCATTCTTCTTTCCTTCTTCCATTATTCATAGGTTCCCCCATGTCTATGGGGAACTAATTTCTATTTGTTGTTGGGGAATGATGTAACCTTGTAAACTCTTATGTATTTAAATTGATTCTTAATTCCATATGCTTTTTCATTAATTGTTAGAGTAATTTATTTGTTCTTATTGTTGGCTTATACAATAGCATGATTTGTGAGTTGCGTGAGTGCCGACAGGTTCCTTTCAATTCAGGTCCCTTTTAAATTACTCCTAAGGATTATATTGCTCAGACATGAGGGTATGGGTCTTAGTCGTCTTAACCTCTTGATCTTTACATCTTTTTACCAGGAATGCTAGGAATTGTATGAACTGATAATTAAGGACAAGCTTATTTACCGAGACATCGGGTTTAAGTGTTTTAGTAAGGGACGTTGGCATTAATGAATAAAGAAGAATTCTTATATACATGAGAGGGAACTTGGTGAAGTCTAACCC
This sequence comes from Vigna radiata var. radiata, assembly GCF_000741045.1. Classification (NCBI taxonomy): domain Eukaryota; kingdom Viridiplantae; phylum Streptophyta; class Magnoliopsida; order Fabales; family Fabaceae; genus Vigna; species Vigna radiata. The sequence continues at coordinate 2,401,757 of NW_014541837.1, forward strand.
CAACAACATATTCATCTCATATTAATCAACCTTCATTCATTTATGTGCTCTTTTGCCACTGATCAATCTTATTTTGTTTTATTTTATTATTTTTGCAATACAAACCCATGATCTCTTTTACTCTAAGTCGTAACTAATCTTGTTTTCACACAACTGCTCAGCGTCGAGAGTCCTCTTGGATACGATACTTGGTCTTACCATTTTACATTACTTGTGCGACTCGGTACACTTGCCGATTTGCCCGAACATAATACTGAGGTTAACCCTGGGGAGGAATGACAAGTCACTATCTTTGAAAGTGATAAGATTGTTTATGAGGAGAAGATAGAGGAAGAAAAGATAGAGATAGATAAGGAGAAAATAGACGAGAAAAAAATGGAGGAAAAGGAGGAGAAAATAGAGGAAGAAGAGATAGAGATAGATGAGGAGAAGATAGAGGAGAAAAAAATGAATTGAGAAAAATGAGGAAAAAATAAAGGAGATAAAAACAAAAAGGTTGTGTGAGAAAGAAAAAGAAGTGGTTGAGAGGAAAGAAAAAAAAAAGAGAGAATGTGTGAAAATAAATAAATAAATACGAGAAAAGAAAAAGAGAAAATTGAGAGAAAAGAGAAGTGAGAAAAAGAGGAAGAGAGGAAAGAAGAAAAGATTATATGAAAAAACCCTTCCTCATCCAAAAAAGTATCATAGGAATGATAAGAAATTTGAGAGCTTTTTGGAGATCTTCAAGAAATTGGAGATTAAAATTCCTATGATGGAGACATGGAAACATGTGCTTGGTGTTCTCAACTTTCTGAAGAAATTCAGCAGAAAGAAGAAAAAGAAAAGAATATCAAGCAAAGAGAATCAACACCTACTAATGGGTGTTTTTATCTTACTGTTTTTATTTCTCCGTTTTTATTTTTCTATCTTTATTTTTTTTTAAAAAAGAAAAAAAATAATATATCTTTTTCTATTTTTATTTTTCTGTTTTATTCTTTATCTTTCTATATATATATATATATATATATATATATATATATATATGTATATATATATATATATATATTTATATTCTTTTGGAACTTCTATTTTTGGGCTAATTGTGTGCTCTAGTGTAGTGTTCTTTAGTGTCTGCAGGATAAAATTTTTACTAGGAGCACAATATCATCAGGAGGCAGATA
>NW_014541837.1:2402941-2404621 GCF_000741045.1 Vigna radiata var. radiata
TTCTCCGTTTTTATTTTTCTATCTTTATTTTTTTTTAAAAAAGAAAAAAAATAATATATCTTTTTCTATTTTTATTTTTCTGTTTTATTCTTTATATATATATATATATATATATATATATATATATATATATATATATATATATATATATATATATATATATAATATCTTTTTCAGTTTTTATTTTTGGGCTAATTGTGTGCTCTAGTGTAGTGTTCTTTAGTGTCTGCAGGATAAAATTTTTACTAGGAGCACAATATCATCAGGAGGCAGATAAGGAAGGAGAATTGGTTCACCAACACCCTGATGTGAAAAGTGACAAACCTAAACCTAGCATACTAGTGAAATTCAAGAATAGGTTATGGGTTGTCAAGATTATCAAAGCAAACAAAGCTCTTGAGATTGAGAATCCTTAGAGTTGGTGATAAGGAAACTTCCGAGATTTTTTTGGTGTCATGAAGGAAGGAAAAATGCCAGCATAAATTATCAACACCTACTGATGGGTGTTTGAGCTTTACCGGGTCAAGCTAATGACATTAAAAGAGCGTTTGTTGGGAGGCAACCCAATTTCTGAATTTTTATCTTTTATTTTGTTTTTATTTTATTTGATTTTATTTGATTTGATTTTATTTTTATTTTATGTTATTTTATTTGATTTTATGTGATTTTATTTATTCTTTTATTTTATTTTATTTTTTTAGGCTATATGCTGCTTCTGATGGCAGTGATGATAGCATCTACTGATGGATGCTTCTTCAACAACTATTGATGGATGTTGCTATGAAAGAGAAAGATTAGCATCTACTATTGGGTGTTAATGAGACAGATATGTATCTACTGAAGGATACAGGAAGGTACACTAATTGATGGGTGATGGTAAGGTTTGCACCTACTAATGGGTGCTAGAAAAGGTTGGGTCAGGCTCGTGACGTTAAACAAGCGCTACCTGGGAGGAAACCCAATTGGTTGTTTTTCTTATTTTTAACTTTGTTTTAGTTGCATTATACGCTTAAGTCTTGCATAAGAGAGTGTAAGTGCATTAAATTGAAAATTGAAAGTTGAAATCAAGTGTTACAGGTTCTAAAACGTGAAGACAAGCCAAGAAAAGGGGGAGAAATTTTTAACGCCCACCACTCAGCACTCATTTGACTGCTCAGCGGTGGCGTTGCGTACTGCAACATGGGCTTTTTAAAAGCTCAGCGTTGGAGGCCCATTTGCACACTTTTAAAACCTCCCTAGGGTGTGCCCAAGCGTTCTTTGTAGACCCTAGCACTTTGTTTTCACTTTCAAGAGCATTCTAAAGGATTTCCTCCACTTTTCTCATCACCCACTCACCAAAATTTCGTAGTTCTTCACTTTTCACTCATTCCATTGACAAAGTTTGGGGGTAATGAATAAGGTTGAATCAACCTTTCCTCTAGAAAACTCATTGTCAATCAAGAAGGTACTAAGTCTTTCATACCAAGACCTAGGTGCCTGTTTAAGACCATAAAGGGCCTTTTTCAGTTTAAAAACATGATCAGGAAATTTGAAATCTTCAAAACCAGGAGGTTGACTAACATAGACTTCTTCTTTTATAAAACCATTTAAGAAAGCACTTTTCACATCCATTTGATACAGTTTAAATTTCATCAAAGATGCATATGCAAGTAATAATCTAATTGCTTCTAACCTGGCTAC
>NW_014541837.1:2405779-2407012 GCF_000741045.1 Vigna radiata var. radiata
TGAATGAGAGTGTTCTTCCTTGCCCGTTTCACGTCCTTTGTTCCTTCATGAGTGACTCTGAGGACTTCCTACATTTCTTGCGCTATCTTACACACAGAAATTCTATAAAACTCATCAAGTACAATAGCAGATGAAATTATATTGCGAGCTTTAATATCAAACTGAGCTCGTCTATTTTCTTCAGCAGTCCAATTAAAATATGGTTTTTCTACCTCTACACCATCAACTGTGCTCTTAGGGATATAAGGACCGTTTTGTACAGCTTCCCAGATGCCTCTATCAACAGACCCCATAAAAATTTCCATTCTAACTTTCCAGAAGGCATAATTGTCACCAGTAAAGAGTGGAGGTCTGTTAATGGAAGCACCCTCAGCATATACAAGATTTTGATTGTGACCGGCCATTTTCGCAAATATTTTGAAAAACTATCAAAGCAAGCTCTGATACCAATTTTTGGTACCAGTGAAAGCGTGGTTCGAAGAGTATAACGCAGCAGAATTAAAACTAAGAGTAGCGTATAAGTGTGTTCGGTCACTTTTTACAAACTAGTTAGTCCTTTTTTCAAAAAATCAAATTTCTTTAAGAACATTAGTCAAACAGTTAATATGCGTAAAATGAAATGAGTGTAGGGAATAGAAAAATCACACGAGTATTTTTATACTGGTTCGATTCAACAGAATCTACGTCTAGTCGTTAATCACTCTAAAGAGTGATTAACAGTTCCACCAAAAAACAATTTCAAAGATTTACAATAAGTGAACAAAATATAAAAGAACCTTCCTTCGACGAGCGAACCGGAAGAAGACCACTCTGCCAACTCGAAGAGAACAGCTCCAGATATCAACCAACGATTCGCGAGCTTCTCCTGTTCACGAGACCAGGCAGAGCACCTTGCTAACTCGAAGAGAGTCTGCTCCAGCTATCGACACACGATACACGAGCCTCTCCTTTCACGAGACCAAGCAAGGGAACTATGAACAAAGCTTCTAAGAACTTTCCTCTGACAAACAATGTTCTATTAAGCTTCTCAGTTCAAAAACGTTGCCTCTGAAGTTTACAGAAGCCAATATATAGCCAATTTCACTGAATGCCAAAGGTCAGGTCGCAACTGCCACGAAAAATCGATTATTGTAAGTGATAATCGATTATTCAAGTCCGTTACAGGTTTTTCAAAAAGTGATAATCGATTATATGAAGTGATAATCGACTATTCAAGTAAGACTTGTGATAATC
>NW_014541837.1:2407694-2408876 GCF_000741045.1 Vigna radiata var. radiata
AGACAACAACAAAGTTAGCAGTACCTGTACCAATTGTAATATATTTCTCCCCTTTTCTTCTCCCCCTTTTTGATCATGAGCAAAAAGAGTAATGCAAAAAATCTCCCCCTTAATATGAGTTCCCCCTCAGTTATGTAATGTATGCATAAAATGGACATAAAAGCTCATTTGATTAAAAAGAGAAGGATTACATGAAGTTCATAAAGATCATTCCTAAAGAGGTAAATAAATACAAAGGAAATACCATAACAAACAATCTTTGTAGCCTATTTCTAAAATTCAGGACTAGGGGATCTTTCAGTAGATGGAATATTGAGATGACTCTCGATGTTAGATAGGCGAACATCAAGCTCAAGAAATTGATCAACCATGTATTCATCAAGAGATTGCTGCCACTCACAAATTTCATCAAAATGTGTCTTCTATGCTAGACTCGTATCCTCCAATTGTTTAGACAATCTTGCAAAAGTTAGGTACTTGTGAGATATCTAAAATAAATTATTCAAAAGAAACTTTTAAATCCTTCTAAAAGGCTGAGAGACCAACGAAAGCTTAAATATGAAAACTGATGCACCCAAATTTGACTATTTCTTAAATGTCTCATAGCTTCTTGATTGACAATTTCCAGCTGTCTTATTTTGTCTCAAATTTCTAAATACTTAGCCTAACAAATCTTGTTTGAGAATTTTTTTTTCTTTTTTTTTTGGTTTCTGAAACTTGAAAGAAAGATTTGTGTGCTTTAAGTTTCTTAAGAGAAGCCTGAAGTAGTTGATAAAGTTGGGGGATAAAATTCTTTGGACCGAGATAAAAAAATTCTATTGAATTAAATCTGATTACTGCATATTGNTTGAATTGTTGTATATGTTGTTTTGATATGCACAACTGAATTCGTGAGATTGAGCAGATTGGGATATGAAAATACATGAATTATAGTTATTTTTTGGGAACTTATACATCGTGCTGTCAAAGTTAGCCTTGAGTAAATTGTGCTAATAATAAAGTCTTCATGATAAACTTGGAGCAGCTATGATGTGATTATATTCATTGAAGCTACTATTGCGTTCATTGTACTTTATAAATTAGTAGCTGAATCATAAATATCTTAATTGTTTGATAAATGATTGTTGATTTCATGGGTAAATTAAGTATGCTAAAAGCTGAATTTGATTTACTAAGAATCAT
>NW_014541837.1:2410473-2447381 GCF_000741045.1 Vigna radiata var. radiata
GTTTGTCAGAGGAAAGTTCTCAGAAGCTTTGTTCAAAGTTCCCTTGCTTGGTCTCGTGAATAGGAGAGGCTCGTGAATCGTTGGTCGATTGTCGGAGCAGGCTCTCTTCGAGTTAGCAAGGTGCTCTACCTGGTCTCGTGAATACGAGAAGCTCGCGAATTGTTGGTCGATTGCCAGAGCGGTTCTCCTCGAGTTGGCAGAGTGTTCTTCTTCCGGTTCGCTCGTCGAAGGAAGGTTTATTTATCTGTTTTTCATTCACTATAATTGTAATCTGAGAAACATCTTTTTAGTGGAACTGTTAATCACTGTTTATAGTGATTAACGACTGGACATAGATTCTTCTGAATCGAACCAGTATAAAAATTACTTGTGTGATTTTTCAACTCCCTGCACTTGTTACTTTTGTCTGCACACAAACCGTTCGATAAATTTTCTGAAAGAAAATTGTTTTAAAAAGTGACCGTACACGCTTATACGCTACTCTTTGTTTTATTCCGCTGCGCTATACTCTTCGAACCATACCCCCCACTGGTACCAACACTTTATGGAGATCTTCAAAAAATTGGAGATTAAAGTTACTATGGTTGAAACATGGAAACAGGTGCTTGGAGTTCTCAACTTTATGAAGAAATTTAGCAGGAAGAAGAAAAAGAAAAGAATATCAAGCGAAAAGAATTTCAACACCTACTTATGGGTGTTTGTTGGGGTCATCCCAATTGTTGTAAAACATTTTGTTTTTATTTTATTTTTAGTTTAGGTTATTTATTTGTTGAACTTGTAATTTCTTGGATTTTTAAACAATATTTGGGTAGCGTCTACTAAGGGATGCTAATTCTTTTTGTATCCACTGAAGAATACTAGGAAGGTACACCTACTGATGGGTGTTGGTAAGAATTTGTACCTATTTATGAGTGCTTAAAAGGTTTGGGTCAGGCTCGTGACGTTAAACAAGCGCTACCTGGGAGGCAACCCAGTTGATTGTCTGTGTGTTTTCAAACTCTGTCTTTAGTACATTATAGGTTTGCATGTATATTTGAGCGGGGTAAGACATGAAATTGAAAAGTTGAAGGTAAAAATCAAGTACTACAGGGAGGAATCACACAAAAGAAAGCAAAGGAGAGGGATGAGAAACTACCACCCACCGTCGGGCGGTGCATTTTACCGCCGGGCGGTGGTGGCACACACCCCAGCCCGAGCTCTTTAAAGCTTGGTGTTAACGAATTGGCAAGCGTACCAAATCGTATCAAGTAATAATAAATGGTAAGTCCAAGTATCGTTTTCCCAAGAGACTCGAAAGGCCTTATCGTTCGTGTGAATTAAGATCGTAAGACTTGAAAATAAAAATAATTAATTGGATGTGAGAATAAAATATAAACATGCAAAAGAGATTAATTCAATGGACAAGAAGAAAACAATGGATGAATGGAGTTGTTGGGGGTTTACAATTTCATCTTATCCGCTCTCTCTTATTTACTCCTCTTGAATTATTAGCTTGATTAACTAATTGTCATGCAACTTTCTTAGCCTACCCTTAACCCGATCCCTCGGCGAAAAGAGCCTATTACTAATTACTGGCTTGCTATCCCTAGCCTCCCCTAGCAATTAATAAAGCATTATAAAGCAGAAGTGAAAAACAATTGATCGTCCTACCCCTATCCCTAGGTGGTATTGTTTAATCAAGGAATTACTCACCAGTTCATGACATTATTGTACGTCCCCGTATCAATAAAGACAAAGAACAGTTATCGAATGAGTTAAACAATAAAAGCATTAAGCACAGATGAGAACCCAACAATTAACAATCAAAGCATATGGAAACCATATAAATAAACAAGAGTTTCAATAAAAGAGAGTATCAAAAGATTACATTGTTTCCCCCAACAACAATAGGGTTTAGTTCACCATTTTCATGGTAAATCTAGATGAAAAATGGATGAAGAATGGAAAAGCAAACCCTAGATAAGATGAAAAGGAGCCTAAGTATCCAAGAGATCCTCTCTAGAGAGTGAAATTAGGTCTGGCCGCCCCCTTCTGTCAAAAGAATACATCTAAACTCGCAATAGGGCTATTTATAGGTGAGGAGCGCAACAGAAAACAGGCCCAAGCCCAGCAGATAACCGCCCGGCGGAACAAGTGTAGCGCCCGACGGTTTCCCTCAAATCGCACTACCGCCCGACGGTAGGGGTCTACCGCCTGGCGGTTTCCCTCTAATCGCAAATCCGCCCGGCGCCCACGCCAGGTGCCTACTCCTCTCCCTGGACCGCCCAACGGTGTAATTTGCCGCTGGGCGGTACGTCGACTCTTCAATTCTTCAATTTTCTTCTCTTTTCTTGAGTCTACGACCTTTATCTTCAACTCCATTCTTCACTTTCTCAAAAATGCTACAAAACAATGCAAAACAAGCATAATATCGCTAACAATAGCTTTTGACTCTCTACAGACTCATTTATTGAGTTTTGCTTCATTCTAAGCTCATTCTAAGTAGTAAAGGGAGTAATTTGGTCTAAAATGACATATGAAAATAATTGTTTTTCAACCTTCATCACTGGGCGGTTTTAGGTGTTTTGCACTTGAATCTCCTCCTTTGCATTCCGCCAAGCGGTCTCCCTGAGTTTTAGCACCCAATTTGCACCCTCAAAGGGTTTCCAAAGAGATTTTTCCCACATCTTCTTACTACTCACTCAAAAAAACCTAGTTTCTTGCCTAAAATTTGGGGGTTTTAGTGAGTTGTGCATTGAGAGTTTTTCTTTCATTTGAATGAATCCTTGTAAGCATTTAGCATCTCCACTCAAGTAAGTTGAGCAATTTCATTCTTAAGTTTCTGTTTTTGGAATTTGATGAAGAACATGCTTAGGAACATGACAAATAGGATTTTGGATTTCTATGCATGAATAATTGAAATAGGAAATGTTTAGACCAATTGAATTGTTTGAATCTTGTCTGGATGGATGAAATTAGTGTTTGAGTGGAGATTAGGGAAGGTTGAATTTGCTCATGGAGCGGAAGGCTTCCTTTATTCCTGATTTAGCTCTTGAATTTGGAGCAGAGATTTTTGAGGAGAGATTGGGAAAGGCTGACGACTTACCCTGCACCAGCTAGTATTGAGTTGGTGAAGGAATTTTACATTAACGCCTTATCCAGAGGTGGAGTTCCGGCTGAGAGATATAAGAGCTTCGTGAGGGGGCATATTGTCAGGTATGACCCCGATACCATAAACAGCTTTTTGGTCACGGAGTAGCCAGGGGAGCAGTGCCAGTATGCGGCACAGGTTGGTTTATTCGGTGACATAGCCGAGATTGAGAGGGTTATGTGCCTCCCTGGAAGGCATTTTCAGGCTAATCCTAATGGAGCACCGGCTAACATTAGGAGGTTGGACTTGACGCCTTTGGCAAAATATTGGATGGCATTTACTCATGCCAACATCCAGCCATGCTCCCATATCTCTGACATCACGATGCACCGGGTCATTCTCATTTTCTGCATGCTGAGTGTCGCAACCGGAAAATCGCGACGGGACAACGATCCAAAAAGAAACGGATTTGAAAAAAAGAGATTTGGAGTCGCCACCATAGTTTATTCTGGAAAACTACGGAAAAACCATAAAATGATAAGGCAAGGTCTACAAAACCAAATTCTGGTTTCAGAAGTCGGTTACGTGTAGGGAAGGTGTTAGCACCCCCACAACGCCTGCCCTAAGGCAGTACCTTTAACTAAATACGCGAATTTGATGTGGTTTGCAAAATGTTTAATTTCCCCTAAAAAAAAATAAAACTCTAAAGAAAACAAAATATATTTTGTGTTTTTTGTGCCCGACAAGGATTGACCTTGCTCCTACGTATTCTCAATTGGACTGATAAATCAGGGTTACGTAGTTCTTTAAAAAACTGGTTGGAAATTTTGTTTGGAGAATTGTTTGGAAAGTTTGTTTTGAAAATTTGGATTTTTGGGAAAGTGAGCCTGACAAGGACTAGCCTTGCTCCTACGTATCTCCACTTTGGATGGAGAATCAAGGATCACGTAGTTCTGGCTATATGCTTAGGAAATGTTTAAGAATTGATTGTTTTTGGTTTTTGAAGATTTTTTATATATAAAAAGAAAAGGGGAAAGGCTTTAGCACAAGGCCTACGCGAATGGTTGCACGTGTGCTTTAACCTTTTAAAACAATTTTTGTTTATTTTTAAGAGAAGAAGAAAAAGGTTTTCAACACAAGGCTGACGTGAACGGTCGCACGTGTGCTCAAACCTCTTAAAATAATAATTTTTTTTATTTTTAAAAGAAGAAGAAAAAGGTTTTTAACACAAGGCTGACGCGAATGGTCGCACGTGTGCTTAAACCTTTTAAAATATTTTTTTTATTCTTAAAAGAAGGAGGAAAAGGTTTTTAACACAAGGCTGATGCGAATGGTCGCACTTGTGCTTAAACCTCTTAAAATATTTTTTGATTTTTAAAAGAAGGAGGAAAAGGTTTTTAACACAAGGCTGACGCGAATGGTCCACGTATGCTTAAACCTCTTAAAATATTTTTTGATTTTTTTTAAAGAGGAAGAAAAAAAAGTTTTTAGCACAAGGCAGACAGAATGGTCGCACTTGTGCTTAAAACCTTTAAAACAATTTATGATTTGTTAAAGAGGAAGAAAAAGGTTTTTAGCACAAGGCAGACAGAATGGTCGCACTTGTGCTTAAACCCTTTAAAACAATTTTGGTTATTTTTATGATATATTTTTTATGATTTTTATATTTTTTATTTTTAACAAACAAACAATAATAAAACAAATTCTAAAGCTAAAGAAATAAGATCAAAGACAATAAAAAAAAACAATACAATCCAATAGGCCCAATAAGAATAAGGGAGTGCAGAAGACAAAACCAGGGGTGTAGAAAAGAGTTCTTTTGATTGGTTGCCAGAATGGGTTTGAGCCCAAAGAGAAGGGGCTGCAAATGGAAGCAAAGGGGGTGCAGTCCGAAATAGCATGCTCAGACCCAACTCTCTCTTTGTTTTCAGAAACAAAATGGACCTTTGGAAGGGGTGTGAATAGGAGTGCAAGTGAAATTTCTTGGTCTAGGCCCAAAGGGTGCAGCAGCAATGTTGGAGGTGGTATATGGTAGTTGCTGGTCAGGCCCAAGGCCTCTTGTTTTGTTTGCAGAAATGGCATGGGAGTGCGAATGGGAATGCAAGTGGTGGCGGGCAGAAAAAATGCGACCCATACTAGGCCCAAGGCCCTTAATCCCTTCAGAAACTCATGGGGTCTCAACAACTTCACCTCATTTGGATTCAATGCCAAAACGCAGGGTTTTTTTCCCTCTTAATGAAGGAAAACAGAGACCTCACCCCCACCGCTCACGGCCCCGACCAGCTTTCACCCAACCGGCCAGTGTAGTCCACAGTCCACGGCGTCGCACCTCACTCCGGCTGGTCAGCACCGTCGTCGGCGATATCGATCGTCGTCAGAGTCATCGCCGACCACCACGCCAATCTCTCCTCTCTTGCCTCTCTTTGTATGCGAGAAAGAAGTACTTTCACCTCTCCGCGCCACGCCCTCGCCGCTGCGAACGAGAACGGATGCCGTAGCTGCTGCTCACATGGCCAGCCACCGCAAGGACTCTCTCCTCTCTTCCTCTTCTCCGCGTAATAGCCCAGACTCACCACCGGATGCAACGCGAGCAACGGCGCTAGGTTCTGCTCAGATATTCCTCTTCTCGACCTCAACTAAATGTAGCTTCCCGATATTGGATTCCTCTCCGGAGGAAACAGAGATCTTATTGGCCCTTTTGTTGTTGTTTTCAATTGTGTGTTATTGCTAGATGAAGCTTGAATGGGTTTCTTTTGTTTTGCATTGTCCGTATTTCTGTGATGGAGGAGATTGTGGCTCTGACTTGTTACTGGGGATGATTGGTGTTGGAGATGATAGGTGCAGTGGAGTGGATGATGGGATGGTGTGATGAAGATGGTAGAAGGATGTTGGTAGGATCCGTGAATGACCAGATGGTTGGAGTGATGAGGCGTGGTGTCTGTGAGAGGAGAATAATGGAGGACGAATTCTGGTGATGGGTAAATGTGAGTTCTGTGTGATGAATTCTGAAGGATGATGATGAAGACGTTGTGTGTGAGGAACGAAGGTGCTGCCCTAAGATTATGGAGGCCTCAGATGAAGATGGTGGGTATTGGAGGCCATGGCGAATGGTCCGAGGTGAAAGGTGGGTCTGATGGAAAATGAGAAAATTCAGAGAGGACCGGAATGTGGTTGAGGATGAAATATTCGTTATCTTCCCCCTTTCAGCCAGTCTCCCACTTGCCATCCAAGTTCATTCCTCCTTTTTGATTCTCACTCTGCTTTCTTTTTTCTTCATCCTTTCTGCTCTTACTTTAACCGTTTTTCCTTGCAAACCCTTTGTCAATTACAAATCCAAAATCGCCTATGTTGTGTCCCTGCCAACCAAATCGGCCTCGTCCTTCTCCAGACCACGTTGTCTCTCTCTTTTTTCACAAAACGACAACATCAAAATTCCAATTCCCTTCCTTTTTTTCTCTTGTTTCTTTTTTTTTTCTTTTCTTTTCTCTTTTTCAATTAAATCCAATAATTAAAAAACTAAATCAAATACTAAATAGTAAAAGAAAATAATATAACAAAAATAAAATAAAATAAAATAAGACAAAAATAAACACTAAGTCCTATTATTCAGTCACCCAGACGAAATTGGGTGTTGACACTGAGGCAGATGGATGTGAACGTTGGCAAGATCATTGTTGACGAGATAGAGAGTTGTGCCACAACCGTGAGCAGCAGGACACCATTAGGGCATCCATCTTTTATCACCTTTCTATGTCAACGGGCTGGGGGGAACACTGCAGTTCCACCATATGAGAGACCCATAAATACTATCGATGCATCATATTTTCATCAGTACTACGCTGAGGCAGGGGCAGTAGGAGCAGCACCCAGGAGACGTCTTAGGAGAGCTGCAGCACAACAGGAGCAAGTGCCTGATGATGCACCAGAACAGCATGCTGAGCCATTTCAGATGCGGGACATGTATATGTCCCTGGTAGAGTCTAGGATGGAGGCCCTTTATAAGGGACAGACAGCGACTGCTGAGATGATAATCGGATTGTATGATCATCCACCAGTACATCGGTGGACCATGGATGAGTTTCATGCAGCATTGGCTTGGCCTTAGGAGCAGGTAGAGAGCAGTGAGTCTGGTGCTGGAGCACCACACACAGATGGGGATGGTGATGATGGGAGCCAGGAGGACTCAGATGACAGTATGGGATGATTGAGGGCATCTATTGATGGATCTCCAGGCTGTAGACAGGGTTTTATTTTTCTTTTAATTTTGCATTTTGAATTCTTAGAATAGGTTGAATTTTTATTTTTAGTGTGTATGCTTGGCTTGAATACTTTACTGAAAATGTTTGACTGGACAATTTGCATGATAAGTCTATTTAATTATGATTTGATGTGGATGATAATTGAGTTGTATTGCATGTTGATATTCAATGGATCATATGTGTGATGAATTATGATTGTGGTTATGATGCTAAGCAGGGTGTATGAATGATTATTGTGTGAGAAAGCATGTGTGTGAGGTATTGAGCTCCAGAGTTTCATTGTTGTATGTATTGTTCACAGGAAGACATGAATGATATTGCCTTAATCTTGATAATTGATTGAATTGCATGTGAATTTCATATGATTAAAGCCATTCTTGAAAACCCTTCTTTAAGCCAAAATTTTACCCAAAGTGCTTGAAATTTTATACCCTTTTTGAACCTTAGCCTTAAACAAGATGAGAACCCTTGGTTTGAAATTCTTTACCTTGAGTTGGGTTGAGCTTAACTGTATGAGTAGAAAAGGTTCAAGTTTGGGGTTGTATAGGGGAAATTGAAAAGCAATTGAAAAGCATTGAACTCAAATGTTGAGAAAGAGAAATGCATGAGAGAAAGAAAAGAAAAGAAGAAAAGCATGAAAATGAGCTCAATGTAAAAGAAAAGGGAAGAAGTTGGGAATAAGTGAGATTGGTGAGAAAGGCAGTTGTGCTTAAAGTTTGAACAATATGATTGCTCTCTTAACTCAAGGATTTTGCATTCCAGAAAAACCAATTTTTCTTGTTAGCCCAGCCTCCATACAAGCCTTGGAAAAGTCCTTGTGATGGCATTTGCATGTGAAGATTTTGATTGTTTTAGGTGAATGGCAATGTTGTTTCATGTGACTTGTGAATAATAGAGAGTTGAAGTGTCACCCTAAACACTTGAGTGATTGAGTGAAACACTTTCTTGGTGAGAATTGCTAAATTTCATGCTTACATCTTTGCTTAGTGGATTGGTCATTCATAAAGTGTAACATCTGTTGAGAAATATGTGAACTGAATTGAATTGAAAGCATGCATGCATATTGATTTGATTTCACTGAAGGTCTGAAATTGAGTAGTTCTTGTCATGTATTTTAGGAGTGTTGAACCATTGGATGAAATAGTAGAAAGCCAAGTTTTGTTTTGTTTGCTTGTTTTGTTTTGTTTGCTTGAGGACAAGCAAAGTTCTAAGTTTGGGGTTGTGATAACGGTTGAAAAACAGTTATTTTCATATGTCAATTGAGATCAAATTACACCCTTTAAGACTTGGAACGAGCTTATAATCAAGCAAAACACATAAATTGAGTCAGTTGAGAGTCAAAAGCTGTTTTTAGCAATATTATGCTTGTTTTGCATTGTTTTGTAGCATCTTTGATGAAAATGAAGAATGGGATGGAAGATGAAGGTTTTAGACTTAAGAAGGAAGAAGAAAAATGAAGAGAAGAAGAGTCTAGGAACCGCCCATCGCCAAAATCCACCGTTAGGCGGCCAAATGCGAGGAGAAGCCACTGTCTGACATCCAGGCAACGACGCTGGGCGGTTTTGCGATAAAAAGCAAACCTCCGGGCGGTGGAACCCACCGCTGGGCGGTGGCGCAGCTATGGGCAAACTGCCGGGCAGCATAAGTGTGACGCCGGGCGGTTGTCTGCTGGGCTTGGACGTGTTTTCTGTGATGCTCCTCAGTTATAAATAGCCCTATTGCGACTTGACAGTCATTCTTTTGACATAAGAGGGCGGCCAGACCTAATTTTCACTCCTTGGAGAACATCTCTTGGACGCTTAGGCTCCTTTTCATCCAATCTAGGGTTTGCTTTTCCATTCTTCCATCATTTTTCATCTAAGTTCACCATTGTCATGGTGAACTAAACCCTTTTGTTGTTGGGGGAAACAATGTAATCTTTTGACACTCTTTTTTATTGAAACTCTTTTTTATTTATATGCTTGTCGTATGCTTTGATTATCAATTGTTGGGTTCTCATCTGCGCTTAAAGCATTTATCCTTTAACTCATTCGATAACTGTTGTTTGTCTTTATTGATACGGGAACGTACGGTACTGTCATGAACTGGTGAGAAATTCCTTCATTAAGCAATACCACCTACGGATAGGGTGTAGGACGATAAATTGTTTTTACTTCTGTTCTTAACGTGTTTTTAATTACTAGGGGAGGCTAGGGATAACAAGCCAGTAATTAGTAATAGGCTCTTTTCGCCGAGGGATCGGGTTAAGGGTAGGCCAAGAAAGTTTGCATGACAATTAGATAACAAAGCAAATTAAATAAGAGGAGTAGATAAGAGAGAGCAGATAAGATGAAATTGAAAACCCCCAACAACTCCATTCATCCATAGTCTTTTTCTCGTCAATCGAATCAACCGCATTTGCATGTTTATTTTGTGTTTTTGCATTCCCGTCAATTAATTTTCATTACAAGTCTTACGATTTCAATTTGCACGAACGATAAGGCCTTTCGAGTCTCTTGGGAAGAACGATATTGGGTTTTACCGATTATATTACTTGAAACGATCTGGTACACTTGCCAAAGAGTCTGCAGTCATATAATCCTATAATCATCTCTACAGTAGCTACCTGCCCCCTGCGGAGAGACTCCATCCTAGCCTCAATCATGGACATATACATGTCTCTCATCTGGAAAGGCTCAGGGTGTTGTGCCTATGCATCTACAAGTGCATCCTCCTGCTGAACTGCTGCTCTCCTAGGACGTCTCCTAGGAACTGCTCCTGCTGGCTCGTCACCTCCACAAAACTGACGATAATAGGAGTAATGGGTGTCGCAACCCATAGAAATTTGATTGCATATAAGAAATGCAGTATAGCTAGGAAGTGACTCCTAGGTCGTCTCTCAAGGACCAAATGTGATTCGAGTCTTAGGTCTAACACGAAGTGGGGGGTTGTGAAAGGTTTATGCAAGGAAAATTAAATTAAAACTGAAAATTAAAAGCAACCAAACATACTTGAAAACATTGAAATAAATGGACAAAGCATGAAGACCGAACGGTCCCACAGATGACTGAACGATTCTACATTGAGACCAAACTATCTCTAAACCAAGTGAGGAAAATGGAAATGCTAGAAGGTAAAGAAACCAAACAAAATAGAAAACATAGTGGACGGAAAAAGTAAATTGAACACTGCAATAGATAAATATCCAAACACAATTAAAGCCATTAAAATGCAACACTAAATTAAGTGGATGAAAAATAACTCAACCTACTAATTAAACTAAGTGATAACAAGAGAAACTAACAAGCCTATTTAACTTCTAGTAATTTATGTGTACCAAAGTGCAATTAACAAATAAATTAAAAAGTCCAATTGGCCAAAGAAAAACCTCATGGTCGTGCACTACTCACCATCAAGACCAAATCAATTTTTAAGCTTCAATGAACCACCAATTTTGTTGTCTTTTTGTCCTCATGTGCACCATGTCTCAAAAGAAATTAAAATATGTTTTAAACAACCAATTGAAAACCTTTCCATCACTTCTCCATGCAGCGAATTCGGAATCCACACTCCAAGACCACAAAAACCGAACCCACCAAGTGAATTCTACAAAAAATTGCTTCAAAGACCAATGTGCAAATGGAAGATACCTTTGGTGCTCCTACCAATGTGCCAAGTAAGCTAAACCAAATGAAAACAACTACAAAAACACTCCATTCCTCATGCAATTCATGGCAGCAACAATGCAAGGAAAAGACAAAAACTCAAAGTAGAAACATTCTTTTTGTCAAAAGAAGCATCATATGTGTTTGTCCAAAAATGGCAAAAACTTAAATGCACCTTCTCTCCTCCCTTCACCTCCATTTTCGGTTTTCTTTCTCCACCGACACATCATTCATGTTTTCTTCATCCCTACTATAGAAACATAAACCCAAGAGACCAAAGTTCAAATTCCAAATCAACACAAGAACAATAAACTCAAACATATGTTACTTCAATCCAACCAAATCTTCCATTTCTTCAAGCTTCTTTGCAAAAACGAAAATAATACTTAAGCAATCAATTCCAGCTCTGTCCAGCCACCATAACAACACCAAAATCTGATCCCATCCTTGTTTCAAGCATCAAAACCGAAAAATGCAAGAAAAGAGTTCAAATCACAACACCCACACATTAACTTAAGCTCTCTTCAACCCAAAACTCACATAGAACTCCATTTTTATCATCCAACCAAATAAAATGCAAAAAAAAACGTGAGCAACTGCAGCAATGGAAGAGGAAAACGAAATATAAAGTTACTCAAACCCAACATCCACCATGGAAATGCAAAGACAAGCTCCAAAGCTCAAGCTTCAAACATCAAGAATAAGCAAATGAGAGTAGAAATGAATGGTTTTTCACCACCAATAAGCTAAGACAACCAAGAGTAAGTTAAGATAAGAAGAAAATCTACAACTTTGCTCATTAAAATAGCCCAAAACCGAAACACCAAGCAAGCTCTCCATAAAGCATGTTCATACATGAAACCCTAGGAGAGAAAAGTTCAAAACCATGAAGTATGAAGTGTAAAAGTGCCTAGCCAAATGGAAGGGTCGGCCTCCTCTCTAAATGACCATCCAAAACTCTAAAATTGGTGGGGTCCACCTTCTAAAGAAACCCTAAACAAAAGCCACATGCCCTACACATGGGTTTTTTTACAAATTGTCCTTTAAAGGGTCCAAAACACCTAATTCTAATTAAGGACTTCTAAAAAACGAAATTACAACTTTAATAAGAATCTAAATGACTAAATGTTGAGCCTTTGAATGTGCCACACCATATCGGAAAAAGGGGAAATAATAGACAATTAAACACAATTCCCTGGTTTATTTAAGTGCAATAAACTAAATATAGTTCAAGAAATAACGACTCATCAAGGAGGCATCAATAGTCCTCGTCAGCCTCTTATAAGGTGGAACTGCAGTGTCCACCCCAGCCTGCTAGCACAGGTATGTAATCAGGGACAGATGTCCCAATGGTGTCCTGCTACTAACAGTGGTAATGCAGCCCTGAATCTCGTTTTAAATTATCTCACCAACGTTAACATCCATCTGCCTCAGCATGCAGTAGATAAAGAGAATCCGATGCATGGTAATGTCGAAGACATGGGAGCATGGTTGTATGTTGGCATGAGTGAATGTCATCCAGTATTTTGCCAGGGGAGTTAAATCCGCCCTAATGAAATTGACTAGTGCTCCATTAGGGTTCCTCTGAAAGTGTCCCCCAAGGATGCACATCACCCTCTCGATGTCCTCATAATCCCTGTACTCCCCTGTAAGAGCAGCATACCTACACTGCTCTCCTGGCCACTCAGTACCCAAAAAGTTGTTGATGGTGTCCACGTCATACCTGATGATTTGCCCCCTCACATAGCTCATGTACCTCCCAACTGATGCTCCTCCTCTGGGCAAGGCGTTGGCATAAAATTCCTTCACCAACTTAATGCTAGCTGGTGCATGATAGGTGGTCAATCTCTCTCAGTCTCGCCTCTCTATCTCAAGTCCAAACTCTGGAGCTAAATCTGGAATGTACATGGCCTTTCTCTCCATCAATAAACGCCTCTCCTATACAGTCATGTAATGCTCCTCATGCTTCTTAGAAAGGAACCGAGAAGAATAAAATCTCCTTGGCCTTTCTGCCTCCTTCCTCTTGTTGCCCATGGTCTTTACTCTCCTTGAGGATGACATTCCTGTATCAAATAAATTCCATAACATCACAGAAATTCATCATTAGAGGTTAGTAAATCATCAATTAAATTTCCAAAACACACACAGTCTGAAGGAAAAACAGGGCCCCTCAACGTCCAAGCATCAACAAAATCAAAAAAACCCCAAATCTGATTAATTCCGCTTAGCAATCAGGTAGACCGCTCAGCGATTTTCAATCGGGTTTTTCAAAAACTTGCTTTCAACAATCCTAATCTCCACTCTAACACTAAATCCATAATTCTAGACCAAATTCATGCAATTCAATCAGTTCAAACAGTTTCTATTTCATCAAATCATGTATAGAAATCAAAAGCCCTAATTTATCATGTTCCTGAGCATGTTCTTCAACAAATTTCAATTAGAAACCCTAAGAATGAAATTGCACAACTTACTTGAGTGGAGATTTAAGATGCTTGCCAGGCTTCCTTCTAAATTATGATGAATGCCTTCTCTAATGCATAACCCTTAACCAAAAACCCCAAACTTTGACAAAATAATGGTAGAAAAGTGAGATTTTTGTGAGTGGGTGATGAGAAAAGTGGGGAAATCTCTTTAGAAAGCTCTTGAAAGTGAAAGAGAAGTGTTAGGGCTTAAGGAGACTACTTAGGCGAACTACAAAGAAGAGGTTTTAAAGTGCCAAAACCTGAAAACCGCTCAGCTTTTAAGAAAACCCGAGACCAGTTTACGACGCATCCGCTCAGTGGTCAAATGGACCGCTCAGCGGTTGGCGGAAATTTCCGTCCTCTCTTCTTTGCTTGCTTTTGAGCAATCTAACCCTGTAACACTTAATTTTGACCTTCAATTTTTCAATCACATGCCTTTCCCCTCTCAAATGCAACATTTAAACATGCAATGCACTTAACATAGGATTAAAAATAGAAATAATCAACTGGGTTGCCTCCCAGATAGTGCTTGTTTAACGTCACGAGCCTGACCCAAACCTATCTAGCACTCATCAGTAAGTGCCTCCTTACCAACACCCATCAGTAGGTGTACCTTCCTAGTATCCTTCAATAGATACCTAAATCTTTAGCATCCCTCAGTAGATGCTACCCAAAAATGTTTAAAAATCCAAAGAATTACAAGTTCAAAATAAAATAAACCTAAAACTACAAATGTTTTACAACAGTGTGGATTTAATGAGATAACTTCATGTCTTCCCATCCCAGTTGGGATCTTCACTACCCAACTCATCAGTTGCCTTCTGTCCACTCTTCTGATTGCTTTGGAGTATGGTCTTTTAATCTCCACCACTTTATCATCTTTAATCTTGTTCACGATCCACTTCTTATTCTTGAATCTTACCTGTGAACCACGTGGAAGTGATGTATCTTCTGAGTGGATTGTTCCTCCTTTATCAACCTTTTCATCTTTAGGTACCTGTAAAACATTACAACTATCAGTGTCAGTACCTGATGTGTTATCTTCAGATGCAGCTTCTCTTCTATATTTGGCTCTCTTTCTTATTCTCATTTTGTTTCCTTTAGAGCCACTATATGTTAACACCTGGTATTGGTCTCTTAACATCATTCTCCCATCATGGATACGTATCACCATTCTAGAAGTCCTCATAAAAGGTCTTCCCAAAATCAATGGAATTCTTCCATCATTCTCCATATCCACAACTACAAAATCAACCAAAAACTCCAACTACTCAATACGAACAATTGCATCCTCCACCCTGCCAACTGGCTTTTTAATAGAACCATCTGCAACTATCAGAGAAATATCAGATGGTTTTAATACTAGCCCTTTAATTTTCTTCAGATAACTCACGAGCATCATATTAATACTAGATCCAGAGTCTATCATAGCTCTTCCTATATCCACATCAATAATAACACATGGAAGAGTCAACCACCCTGGATCCTTCAGTTTAGGTGGATGATGTTTCTTTCTCGACTACACAAGCACTTCCTGTTCTTCTTCATCTGCATCTAAATTTATCACCTCTCCAAGATAATAATTAATTTTCTTCAAGTAAACAGGAATTTGAGGATGATTTTCATTTAAAGGAACAATAGTCACCTGATTAAAGATTTCTCTAATCTGCCTCTTGTGATCATCTCTTCTTTCCTCATTTTCTCTCTCATTTTTTTCAAACCTCTCCTCTTCTTTCTCTTTTTTCACCACTCTTAATCTTGTCACTCTCACTCATCTCTTCATCTTCCTCCTCACTACTTTATATCTTAATAACTTCCTCCTCTGCTTTTCTTTTCTCCCTTGTTACAATAACATGACACTCCTCCTTAGGATTAACATCAGTATTAACTCTAAGTTGATTCTTTTATGTGGTCTCAACCCTCTTTGACAGTTGACCAAGTTGCATCTCCAAAGATCTGAAGCTGGCTTGGTTACTTGCATGTTGAGATTCATAAACCTTCATGAATTTATTAAATCTATCAGTAAAGTCTCTAACAATCTCTGTCAAATGATTTACTTGCTGCCACAAAGGTACAGGTTGCTACGGTCAGAAGATTCTGGGGTTGCCCAATACTAGGATGGTTCTTCCAACCTTGGCTAGTGTTGCCTTGGTTGAAGTTCCCCTACCTATACTGGAACTGATTCCTCATATAATTTGCTTCCTGTTGCATCTCCTCTGGTATAGCACATTGACCATTGATATGGTCACCACCATAGAAATCACAAAGCTATTGTGCTTGGGAGACATTACGAATCTCCTTAGGAAGTTGTGAGAGAATCTTTGTCAAATTGTCTAGCTTTTGAGTTAGAAGATGATTCTGAGCTAGTGATGAGTCGTTATTTTCTCGACTTCACTTAGTTTATTGTGCTAGAATTAATCAGGGAATTGTGCTTAATTATCCGGTATTTTCCCGTTTTTACTAATTGTGCTTAATTTGACCGGGAATTCTAATTTTAATTAATTTGAATTTTCTGAGCTAATTATTTGCATTTTCATTTTTTGGTCTGAACATTGGCTCACGGTTTTTAGCTTCTTGGATGGAATGAAGAAACAATTTTGCTATTTCCTTTTCATTTTGCTGCAGCGTTTTCTTTCTTTTGGTCTTCAATGTGCATTAATGTTTGGAATGAAATGTTGATTGATGAGAAACACACAGTGGTTTAAATTCTTTTCTTTGTTTTTCTGGAATAGGCAGCCACACCCATTTTATCTTTATTTTATCTTTTGTTAAAACGGTGCTTTATTTTGCTTTGATTGATAGAGTGTTGTCACGGTTTGGAGGCTGGGTCATTTCGTTTCTATGTTGCTTTCAATTTAGTTAATGCATTTTTTTTCCTATTATTATTGAAGTTTTATTCATCACCTTTTGTTGCAATTAATATCTTTGATTCCATGCCAAGTGAAGTCAACGCTGATAAGTAGTTACCGTGATTTAATGCTTGAAGAATTAATTTTATTTGAATATTGAAGGAATTAGGTTGGAGTTGGTGTCTTGGAGCAAGAGGTGTATGCGGTAATATCCTGGCTGAAACAAATTCACGCCGCCACCCACCTAGCTTTTATTGATTTCCAATTCTAATATAATGAAATCACCACACTTTTATGGAAGAGCTGCACCATTTTCATATTTTTTTTTATTATTATTTTATTTTCTTTTCTTTTCTTTTATTTTAAATTAGTTTAGGTTTTAGATAAACTTTATTTTTTTTAGTTTGAAATGTAGGTTGAGTTGTTTTTAATTTCTTTAATTTAGTTTTGTATTTAATTTAATTTAACTATGTTTAGATATTTGTTTAGTTTAGTATTGGGTTTAGCATTTTTACTCTCTTTAACGCTTTTTATGATGTTCGAATGTGTTTAATTTTTATTTTTAATTTCGTCAGTTGCATTCACAAACAAAACCAATTTCAAACCCTCCCCCTTTTCGTGTTAGACCTAAGTCTCGAACCGCAGTTGGTCCTTGAGAGACGACCTAGGGGTCACTCCCTAGCTATACTGCATATTCTTTATGCTCATTAAATTTGATTGGGCGGCGACACCCATCAAGCCGTGACACATTGCAAAGACATTCTTGGCAGACCAATTTTGGGGGGCTGCAACATTTTCTCCAGGGAGTTGATTTATTCTTTGAAGAATGTTACACTTTGACTTTGGTTGAATGAAAAATGGGGCGTCCAACCGCCACCCACTTAGAACAAGCAAATTTTTCTTTTCTTTTATAATTACTCGGTACATTTATTTTCTTGTTTTTTGCTTATAAGAGATTGCTCACGGTTTGGAGATTTAATAGTTGTAGCCGCCACTCACCATTGGAGTTTTCATATTTTATTTTTGAACGTTTTTTTTATGGAGGGAGCTGGAACAATTTTTTTGGGGTTTTGGAGAATGTTGTCACGGTTTTTCTTTTATTGGTTGAATGAAAGAAAGATTTCTTTTCTTGCTTTTAATTGGCTGTAGCGTTAAAAAAAATAGGAGAAACAAGATTAGGTTTTAGTATGTGATTATGGGACATTGGTAGCTAGCTTTTCTTTTCTTTTATTTTGAGAAATGAGTACGTGGTGCAATGGGTTCATTCATTTAGTGCTTCTTTTAATTAGTTGATGATAGTAGAAGTAGATTAGGTAGACTAGGAGGATGGGACGTGACTAGGTAGAGAATTTTTTTTTTTATTTGCTTTATTTCTTTGTTAAAGAAGAGTAGATTAGATGTGAGTTGATGTATGGAGTACGGTGGTTTAATTTGAGAAATAAAGTGCAATTCCTTGTTTTAAGCATTGGAAGCAAGCATGAATTCAATTAGCATAGAAGGAGGGCTCATGGACGTCTGCAGCAGAGGGGTCTCGGCTGGGCACCCATTCTTTTGGGATTTTTAATTGGAAAAACACATTCCTTAGAGAAGGAATTGGAAGTCTCGGCAAAGTGGTTTTGTAGAAGAAGAAAAGTAATTTTGTTTTACTCTTTGGTAGCAAAAGTTAACGTCAACTCTTGGGAGGAGAGGGAATTAATTTTCTTCACCTTGAAGCCCTTGGGAGGTCACGTGATTTGGTGGAGGAAAACTATATTCACTCATTTCTTTGCTTTAAAATATTTGGCATAGTATATTGAGTTGTGTTTCATTCGTTTAGTTGAGTGTTGCATTTAAATAATTTTAATTGTGCTAGATAATTGTTTGTTGCATAGTGTTGATGTCTAGTATTTTATTTTATTTTGTTTGAATGTTGTCTAAGGTTTTTAATAGTGTTAGTTTAATTGTCATGCTAGCTTTAATTAGTTTGTTTGCATCTGTGTCTTTATTGACTTCTTTAATTTCTGCAAAACCTATCCTTTCACAAACCCCCCCCCTACGTGTTAGACCTAAGACTCAAACCACATTTGGTCCTTGAGAGACGACCTAGGAGTCACTTCCTAGTCTATACTGCATTCTTAATATGCAATCAAATTTGTATGGGCCTCGACATCCATCAGCTAGCATAGCATCATCTGCAGGCAAGTGCAAAACTCCTCTCTTCTGAACAGGTGTGCCCCTTTCACTGTAAGTTTCTTGCTCATTAGAAGTCATACTCTCAATCAAGTCATAGGCTTCATCTTCAGTCTTTCTTTTGATATCACCTCCAGCTGAGGCGTTAAGCATCATCTTAGACTGTGTGTTTAAGCCACCTAGGTAAGAAAGAACTATAGTTGTCTTGTCAAACCCGAGGACTGGTGTCTTCTTCAATAAGCCCTTGAATCTTTCCCAGGCTTGACCAAGAGTCTCCTCCATGCCCTGTTTGAATGATGATATCTCCAACCTTCCCTGAGTAACTTTGGACTGTGGAAAATATTTATTGACAAATTTAGTTGCCACAGTCTCCCATGTAGTGAATGTCCCTTCAGGAAAGGAATTAAGCCACGTCTTAGCATTGCCTCCTAATGAGAATGGAAACAAGCTAAGCTTTACTCATTCATCTGGCACTCCCGTCATTTTCACAGTGTTACAGATTTCACTAAACGTTGTCAAATGATCATATGGGTTCTCATTTGACAAGCCGTGAAACTGGTTGCCTTGCACCAGATGGATAAGCGCTGGATTTCACCATGTTAGTCGTATGGTCTATTGTCATGGCTATGCTGTTGAAGTGGAAAGGGCCAACAACATTAGATTGATCTGCTAGAGTGTGTCTTAGAGGGGGTTGCTCATTTGCCATCTCTTATTAATCTAGTGTACGAGCTTTTGGTGAAGGTGATAATAATTTGTCAGGAAAAGGAAACAAATCCCTAGATGGGTGTCTGACTCTCCTTCCCCTTGTTTCACTCAAGCCTTCAAGAAGAGGTTGCGTATTTTTTTTGCTCCTAGTATGTCTAGTCTCCTGTATGCACAAGAAACACAAACCCTAGTAGCACTTCATATAAAAATAAAAACAAAAACAAAATATATACAGTCAAGTCAAATTTAATCAATTTACATTACTAGATAAGTTAAACCACGAGTCCCCGACAACAGCGCCAAAAACTTGTTAAGTCCCTGGAAAGTGTACCAGATCGTTATAAAGTAATATAAAACGGGTAAGTCCGAGTATCGTTTCCCAAAGGACTCTTAGGCCTTAACTTTCGTGTAAACCAATCGTTTAAGACTTGGGAAAAGAATTAAATTTAGGTTTTGTATGCAAGAAGAAATTAAACATGCAAGATGCAATGAATAAATTGGCTAGAAGAAACTATGGATGAATGGAGTTGTTGGGGTTTACAATTTCATCTTATCCACCCTCTTATGTCTACTCTTCTTATCTACTTTGCTTATTTATCATATTGTCATGCAAACTTTCTTAGTCTACCCTAAACCCAATCTCTTGGCGAAAAAAGCCTATTACTAACTACTGGCTTGCTATCTCTAGCCTCTCCTATAACTAAAATGCATGATAAACGGAAGAAAAATACAATTGATCGTCCTACCCCTATCTCTAGGCGGTATTAGCATAATCAAGGAATTCCCCCCAGTTCATGACATTATTGTACGTCTCCGTATCAATAAAGACAAACAACATTTACCGAATGAGTTAAACGATAAAAGCATTAAGCAAAGGTAAGGAACCCAACAATTGATAAAGTAAGCATATGCAAGCATATAAAGAAGATAAGAATTTTGATATACAAGAGTTTCAAAAGATTACATTGTTCCCCAACAACCTAGGGTTTAATTCACCATTGACATGGTGAATCTAGATGAAATATAATGAAAGAATGGAAGAATAAACCCTAAATTTGGTAGATTGGAGCCTAAGCATCCAAGGAACCTCCTCCAAGGTGTGTAGAATTGCTCTGGACGTCTCTGCCTGCCAAAAGATTACTTTTTGAATCGCACTAGGCCTATTTATAGACAAAAAAAGTAACAAAATTTAAGCCCAATAGAAACAGATAATCGCTCAGCGCCTAATTAAATCGCTCAACGTTTTCCTTCTAGCCGCGTCACCGCTCAGCGGTCAGTTTAACCGCTGAGCGGTTTGCCTCTAATCGCTCTGGCCGCTCAGCGCTGGTTTTGGCCGCTGAGCGATTCACTTGACTCTTCTTTTCATCCTTTATCTGCTTCTTTCATGAGTCTAATTCCACCTTTCTTCACTTCCATCTTCAATTCTCATCAAAACCATGCAAAACAATGCAAAAAAAAAGCATAATATCTCTAAAACCAACTTTTGACTCTCACATGACTCAACTAAGTGTTTTACTTATTTTTAAGCTCATTCTAAGCCACAAAGGGTGTGTTTTGATATCATATCTAAGTATAAAAATAACGGTTTTTACACCGTTATCAAAAAGAAGTTGGTTTCCTGAATAATAAGCAATTACTTTATTGATTATTCTAAAAGGTCCAAAGGCTTTATATTTTATGATCCCAAATTAATTTTCTTTTGAGATGATAACTGCTACATTTTTTAGGACATTTAGTTTGAGGAAAGTTAAGGTTAAAGACTTGTCTTAGAAGAAGAATCAATAACAAACTTTAGAATTAATTTGTACATTTGTTTTTGATATAGCAAGTTTAGAATCTCAAGAAAATATTTCAACTCAAGATAATTTGGTTGTTCATGAAGAATAAATTCAAGATCTTTAAGAATCTATGTTTCATGAGCTAGGACCTTTGTGAAGATTTAAAAAACAAATGAGAAGAATTATTTTACATGATTATATGATACTTCTCCGAGAACATGAAAATAATTGAGTTATGGAAGATGACTTAATCAACTTCCGTCGAGCTATATAAGATTCCAGTTTAGATAAGTGGATTAAAGTAATGAATAAGAAGTATAAGTTCACATAAGATAACAAAGTTGAGGAACTTGTCATGTTATTAGAAGTTGCAAACTCTTTGGTTCAAATGCATATTAAGACTAAGAGGGTTTCGAAAGGTAATGTGGAAACATATAAGACTCGTCTTATGGCTAAGGGCTACACTTAAAAGGAAGGGATTGACTTTAAGAATACTTTCTATTCATTTTTATTAAAAAACTATTTTAAAACATTCATAAAATAATGTGAAAAGGTATCATGCTCATCTTATGACTAAAGATTATTTTTAAAAAGAAGAAATTGACTTTAAAGAAACTTAATATAGGATTATACTATGCATTTTGGATCTTTATGAATAACTATAAATAAAAGTATCATACTAAACCTAATTATTATTTGGTTTAATCATTTCGGACATCCCTATTTCTGCAGAATCGTCTCAAATAGGTCCTCGTATTTTTTTTAACTCAATTAGGTCCCAATTTGTGTAAAATTGAGTCAATTGGAACCTTACCGTTAATTTTAGTGAACGGGGTTAAATTTATTGTGTCATGGCACGCTGACGAAGCAATTAATTTTGATGTGGCATAGGTTATTAATGACTAGGGTTTTGAAATTTTTAAATGAAAGAAATTTGGGGGCGCGTGGTGCTACGTATTCCTCCGTTCCCTCCTTCCCTCCGTCAAGCCTTCCATTCTCTCTCTGTCACCCACACACTCATAGCCCTCAATTTCCACAATGGCAAGGACAATGATGAGTTTCTCAAGAATCGTTACCTGGGTTCGATGTCCTTATAGTCGATTAACCTGGGTTCGATGTCCTTATAGCGGATAAACTTAGGAATTATGATTACTACCATAGGGAAGATGAATTTGGTAAAACAAGAGGTCCAGATGAAAGGAACTTAGATTCTTTGAACAAATATTATTTAGGACATTCTGGTGAATATGGTTTAGCAGCTGATATTGATCGGGAAAAATTAAAAACGAAAATCTAATTTGTAAACGAAAATCCCAACTCTTTCAATGTCGCAAACTTACGCCAGGAAACCTCCCATAATCTAGTTTGAAAACAAAAATCCCAACTCCTTCGATGCCACAAACTTACGGCAGGAAACCCCCTAAAAACTAATTTGGAAACAGAGAAAAATCCCAAATTCATAAACCCTAATCCCCAATTTTCAAGATCAGAATGCAAGAATCATATAGCAAGATTTAACAGTGAGCAAGGTTGCGCACGTGACAGTGGGCAATTCACTTTCTTCTTTTTCATCCAGCAACGATTGAGGATGCCCATGAAGACCCTCTTTCTTCTTTTGCAACAATTTTTCTTTTACTAGCTACCCTCTCTTTCTTGCAGCATTTTTTTACTTTCTTCTCTGTGTCTTTCTCTGGCCAGCTAGCTACAAAGGAAATAGCTCCCAAACTTTATATCAGCAATGGAAGAACTGATGGTGGTGGCGTGAGTCTGTTGTTCGTCCCAGGCTGTGAATTCTTGAAGTTTATCTCCCTGGAGCGGCGAGGAGTTGTATCTCCCTGGAGCGGCGAGGAGTTGTAACGCCCCGACAACTTACAAGGACTGTTGACTGCCCCCACACATCAACACGAGGCTTTCTAGTGTGCTTTGTCCTCACTCACACACTTTCCGAGAAAACTTCCCAGAAGGTTACCCATCCCAAATTACTCCAGGCTAAGCACGCTTAACCATGGAGTTCTTATGGGTTAGGCTACCGAAAAGCAAATACATTTGTTGATATGAGTAGCCAAATCAATTCCTTTAAGTTATCCTTCAACTATATAGTCTCATACTTATACAGTCTCTAGATCCCTCTCATTCTGGTGTATGTTCGATTCGTCCACGTGCCCCTTCCACTGGAAGCCTGCCAGGAGCCGCTCCTTGTCCATGCCTCTTGCACCGGCGATCACTCCCTGCCCTCGTTAGTGCCTGGGTGTCACATGCCCACCAGCTTCCGCATGGTTCGTCCTCGAACCACACCGTACTGGGAGAGGCTAGGTTTTGATACCATTTGTAATGCCCCGACAACTTATAGGGACTGCTGACTGCCCCCACACATCAACACGAGGCTTTCCAGTGTGCTTTGTCCTCACTCACACACTTTCCGAGAAAACTTCCCGGAAGGTCACCCATCCCATAATTACTCCATGGTTAAGCGTGCTTAGCCTAGAGTAATTATGGGATGGGTGACCTTCCAGAAAGTTTTTTCGAAAAGTGTGTGAGTGAGGACAAAGCACATTGGAAAGCCTCGTGTTGATCTGTGGGAGCAGTCAGCAGTCCTTGTAAGTTGTCGGGGCGTTACAGGAGTCACCAACGAGTCTATGTTTTATTTAAAATTTAAAATAAATTCCACATAAGACCACCTAACCGTGTCACGTCATTAAAGTTGCTGAGTCAACAAGTCAACACACAGATTTTTTAACACCGTCTAATCCAATTAAGTACAAGGTTCTAATTGATTCAATTTTACATAAACAAAGACCTAATTGATTTAAAAAACAATACGAGAACATATTTGAGACGATTCTACATAAATAGAGATGTCCGAAATAATTAAACATTATTATTTATTAGAAATTTTATTCATGAATTTCTTCCATATCTCTTATAAACCACTTTAACTAAAAAAACATTGTTTTAGAAATACATATACTAGGGCATTTATTAGTTTTAATATATAATATTATTTTGTTACTTTTATGTTGTTTAATTTTTTTATCATCATTTTTATATTTTATTTTTTTATTGTATATTAAATTTATTATAATTTATTTTAACCTTAAAAAAATAATTAATTATTATACTATTTTTAATATTATCGAGTTACTTCTTCAATTTTTATGTAATTTAAGTTAAAAAAAACTAGCATTTTAAATGGCAGTAACTGATAATAAATATAAAAATTATATATATAGTGAAAGTTGTAAAACGAATTAATTTTGAATGTAGTTTAACTTAAGAAATGAAAAAAAGTAAGTAAATAAAAGTTTAATTTAATTTTATTATTGTTACTTGAATTTATTTAAGTACAAAATTTCTACACAATTTTAATAAAAAATAAATAAAATACTTAAACATTTAATAACAATTCAATTATTTAAAAAAAATACATAAACTATATTTTAATCCACACACATAAACTTTATTTATATAGAATAAATTAGTTACTTATAACTACAACCTCTTCTTAACTTGAAAATAGCTTGAGTCTTTAATAGTGTTGTCAAAATGAGTTGTAATTCGCGAATCAATCCGGTTCATTACGGGTTTTAGTCGAGTTGGATTTAAAAAAAATGTAAATTTTTTATGCACGTTAGGTTTCAACCTATCTCACTTAGAACCCGACTCATCAGGTTGAACCCGTGGTGAGACTGGCTCACAAACCTACTTAATTTAATTCAATTATTTATTATTTTGTTTTTAAATATTATTAGGTAGCATTTTTTTATTATATTGTAGATAAGGATAAAAAAAAGATGTTTCAAGAAAGAAAAATATTATAGATTTATTTATTTAAGATTTTAATATTATAAATGGACAAGTGATACAAAAATTATCAATATTAAAAAACTTATTTGTTCGCCATTACACTTGGATTGTATGATATATTTTTTTATTTTGAATTGTTTTTTAAGTTTAACATCATTTTAGAATTAAATTTATTTAAATTTGAATTAAAAAAATTATAAATATTTTTATTTTAAAAAAAAATTATAATTAAATCAAGTGACTCAATCAATTTAACACAATCTATAATGAATAGTACCAGGTCAAATTCTTTCAACTAAATCAAATTAAAGTGAGTCACTAAGTAACCAAGTAACCAATCCAGAGGGTTTAACATCTTAGACACCTATAGTCTTTTAACATTGCGAAACACTTCGTAAAATTGTGGCTTGGTTCTGGTTCCATAGAATAAAAAGGATCTATAGGAGGGTTTATCGTTTCAATTTTATAAATGCAATGCAAGTGCGCTCCATTCGAAATCTAAGCACTGGGTTCCGACGTTCAGCCTCCAAAGGTGCCACATCCAAACCTCAACCTTCATCTTCTTCTTCTTCAACCTCGTTATGCCTTTCGGAACTTGATGAGGATTTCACGCTCTCAAGCCTCAAGCTTAAACAACCCTCTGATTCGGGTATTTTCAATCATCCCTCACCCTTCACGAACATTGACTGAAGTGGTTTTAGTCTACTTTAAACCGAATTCGTTAAGTTGATATTGGAAACTATTGCCGAGGGTGCTGCATTGTTGGATAATTTGATTTATAATAATCTGTTTTTTAATTTTTTGGTATTTTGTTGCAGGTGATTCGGCTAACGGGGTGTTTAAGCATATTTCTTCTATTTTCCATGGTAAGTGTTTGTTAAAACTTCTGTGAGAATACACACACTTATAGGAGGGGTGTCAAGTGAGAAACGAGAGCTTGGGAGGAGTGAGAGGAACTTATAATTCAAAGGAGTTGTTAAAATTAAAACTAAATAAGAAAGTTTGACCATCCTTGTTTGATTATACGACCAATATATATATCCATTTTCTCTAGGATAACAAGGAAAACTGAGGAAGCTGGGAGTAGGTCTAATCTATATGGTTTAACCAGTAGTTTCTATTTACAATTCCTTTTCCCTTAATGTTTATTTTTTACTTTTTTTGGGTGGGGGTGGGAGGGGAGGTGTAATTGAATGAAGGTCCTGTACTGTGGTTTTCCCAAAAAAATTGGTTTAAAAGGTTAATCATATCGGGTTATTGTTACTTATTGCAGCTGGTAAGTCAGCCAAGAAACCTGGTTCTACGGAAATTGATGGGGCAAAGGAGTTTGAAAGAATGCAAAATCTATCGTGGTTGTCGAGCATCTCTCAGAACAATATATTATTGCAACGGAAAGAGCAATCTCATAAAAAGAAACAAAAATATGTGTTTGAAGTCTCTCAAGAAAACCGTTTTCAGAAGTTAGTTGAAGTCTCTGCAAAAATGCTAGGACCAGAGGCTACCCTTGAATTGTTTGGTAAACTTGGACGAAAACCAGATGCGAAAGGATACAGTGCATTGGTAGAAATGTGCATAGATAAAGCCAGGGAAACTGATGATGAAGGCATCGCAATAGAACTGGGGAAGGTTTTTAACCTTTTTAAATCAATGAGGGAACAAGGTTTAGAGCTAGAGGAGCAGACGTATTGCCCACTTCTTTTGTTTATAATTGATATGCGTATGGTTGAGGAGTTTCAGTTTTTCTATGTTATTATCAAAGAGGAGAATCCCGGTTCAGTTGCAAGGCTGGGTTACTATGAAATGTTGTTGTGGTTGAGAGTTAATAACGAAGAAAAGATTCAGAGTATTTGTAATTATATTGCAGAGAATGACAGTGAGGACATGTCTGATATACGAGGTAGGAGAACCTCCTTTATGTTTTTTTCCACTTGCACTATTTTGCCATAACACCTTCTGCTGGATTTAAAGTTTAGCAGGTGATTTCATTGCACAGAGACACTGTTGATGTCTTTTATTGAAAATTTTGGGATCATTTGAGGTGAAACTATTTGGCCCATGCTGTTTTAAGTGACATAATTCGCGTGGTTAATTGTATTTGATTATTGATATACGAGTGTTTTATGCTACTGTTTAGCCATTAACAGGACCACTAGCATGATGCTACCCTTTTTGCATTTTGATGTCTAATAATGATAGAAAATTGTTTCATATTGCACTTTAGGAACTTACTATCAACCTATGTTGCAGAGAATGTTCTGTTGGCTCTTTGTGAAAGTGAACGGACAGAGGAGATTTTGAAGCTGTTGGAAATCATAGACATAAAAGACCTTTCATCTGCTGAATCTGTAGCAATGGTATTTCAGGCATTAGGAAGATTACTATTGGAACCTGTGGCAGAGAAGTTCCTTTTTTACTTAAAAAATAGTGGTAATTCGATATTGATCTTGATTCACCTTGGGTGATGTACTTGTGTAATGGCACTGAGTTGCATTTGGAAAAGAAGAATAAGAATTTGTATATGCTAAATGGGTCTTTCTATCTACCAATTTTGCTTCACATAATTTTATATGTATTAAGTGGTCCAAAATTTGGACTGCATGGATCTTTCCTTTTCTCAGCTAATTGTAAATGTCTTTAAACAAAGAATTTTCTTACATTCTACCCATTTGTATTTGAATTAGTATTGTAGTCATATAGTGGTATTGCTTGCTCTGTATAGTTCTCTCTAGTATATATACATACTGAGGTTCTCTTACATTTTGCAGATCATGAAGCAAATAATGTTACAAACTTCATTGCTTGCTATGTTGTTAGCATTCCAAATTTATTGGTAAGAAATCTCTCACAAATGATTCTAATAATTTCTGTGATGCCATGATACTCTTTACGTACTTCTGCCTTTTTGCAATTTGCTTCATTTTTGAACTAAGTCTCCATTTTCCCATTTTTATGTTTCTTCCGAAATTTAGTTTGATTAATGTAGTACCAAAGCCAGATAGCTAGTTTTTATTAGCATTCTTTAATGACATTTTCTTGATAATTAATTTTGAAGTCTCAATTAAAGTTGAAATAAATAGAAGCATTTGTAGGTTATCATCTACAGTGCGTTAAAGTGAATTATCAGGTAAGATGGAATTGGTGTCTTTAAATTTGGTTCAGTTATATAAAAAAATTGTTGAAACTCATCTCTGTTGTGGTTGAAACTTTAAAGCCAATGAATTGTATGCTAAAATGTGCATAGTAGCATATTAACATTGATCACGATCAAGAGATGTCCATAGCTGTTTTGTTGCATATATGTTGTTTGACATGATAATTTTCAATACAGTATTTGTCTGTAATGTGGGGAAAGTTCTTTGTGCATTTGGTGCGTCATTTTCTCACATTTATTTTTGGTGTTCTTGAAGGTTGAGGATGTCAAAAAAAAGTTCAAAGACTTGCACCAAAGACTAGAAGTTTCACCTTCATCCTCATCATACGAGAAGATCATTTTACATAGCTGTGCATTGCACAAGGTACAATTTTCTTTATTGCATTCTAATGATTACTAAGTGACTACCAGAACTTTCTCTGTCAGAAGAAAAAAAAATCTACTAGAAAATGGTTAGAAAACTGTTCGTTCTAGCGAGATGACAGGACAGTGAAGGTGCACCCTTCAATTTCCTCACTCTTTACTGAAGAACAAAATTTGAACTATTGACAAAGGCTGTGTATTTTTATTTGTGGACCCGCTGACATTTACTTTCTCTGCATTGTTAGTTTTATATTTTTATTTAATAGAAAAAATGTATTCATGCATTCAAGTAATTAAGCTTATTTGACACCATAATGGCTTTTTCTGATTCTTTTGTGTGCTTTTTTGATAAAAAAAGACTTGAAGATCTTATACAATGACGTGTCCTGTGCACTGATATCCAAAAATCATTAGAAGGATTACTAATTTACTGTACATAAAAGTAATTCAAACAAAAAAGAAAAAGTAAAAAACGGAGATTTTGTTTTTTTATCGGCAAATGTTACTAAACCACTTTATAACTCCTAAAAAAATGGAGATATTGTCTACCATTTGCACTCTGCTCATATATTCCTTCACTTGTTGATAAGAAAACTTGAAGATCTTATCCAATGACCTGTCCTATCCGCTTATATCCAAAAATCATTAGAAGAATTCTACTCATCGAAGTAATTCAAAAGAAGAGGGAAAGGAAAGAAAAGAGATATTGTCTACCATTTGCATATGTTAATAGATTCCTAACTTCCTATCATCATTTGAAAGTTGTGATCTGTTTTGTCACTTTGCATATCACCATACTTTTGTCACCTTTAACCCTGCTATTAGAAAGTGAACTTTAAGCTTAGCTCAATCTCCTTTAAGTCTGTTAGTAGAAAGTGAACTTTAAGTCTAACTCAACCTCACAAAACATGTTCTTAAGATAAGGTTTACACCCATTTATTATTGTAATTTTGCCATGTATCTAGTCGAAGTCAGATCTCCAACACACCTCCTAAGTTGAGGAATGAGCACTTTGAGCTTGGGGACTAGATATTTTTTGGATGGTCCAATAGTAGCTTGATAGCGAGTGACATAATGAGTCCAACAAAGCTTGCTAGGATAGACTCTAATACCATATTAGGAAGAAGTGAATTTTAAACCTAATTTAACCTTATTAAATCTTGTAAAATGAGGTTTGCATCTATTTATATACTGTAATTTGATTTTATTTCTACTCAATGTGGGATCTCCAATTCCTGCTATGCACTATCATCTTTATTCATGTTGTTTGTGGTTTTATGTTATTATTGGAGGCTGGTCATTTGAAATTTGCTAGACTGGAGAATGATGTTCTGATTATAGTCAATAGAAAGGTTTCTGCAACACGTCATCCTTAACTATACTTCCTTATCTGCAATTGACATATGTACTATAAGTAAAGGAACAATCATTGTCTTGGGCACTTTCCTCACTCTGTGATAGGAAACCACAGGAAAAGTAATGAAATAAGAGGAAAAGAGAATAAAGAAAGGATCACTGATCCTGTTTCATTAAAATCAAGGAAAAAACAGAAGGAATAAGCCTACTGCCCAAAGCTAAGCTCCTTAAGAGACCCAAACGGTACTCTCCACTCTTAATTTTGTCAAAAACAGACCCACACACCTCTGACACTATAAAGGTAACAACGAAAAGGGAAATCTTCTAAGATCCTCCAATTTCTCTCTCACTAACTAATTCTGCTACTAATCTGTGTCCAGCTCAGCCTCCTTATTTTTTTTTCTCCTAATATAAACTTGTCCCCATTTCCTTTGCTCCTTTGTTTCTTTGTTCAATATATTTTCTGGCCCAGCAGATATTTGGGCTGTATCACTCTGCCTCTCATAAGCTACACTTGATCTGTCCTAACCTAATATTTGGGAATGCTTTCACGAAACATTCCAATTTTTCTACTTATTCTTACCCAGACTACCCTGATTCAGTGGGAACTTTTCATTTTTCAAAATCGTTTGTAGGGTTGCACAATGAATAGCTTTCTTGTCAATTGAACAGCCATTTGGTTTTCTCTTCATAATTATACTTCTGATCACTTGCTATATAGAATAAGAGAAACCACTATGTTCTCTGCTTGCATAAATTACTCCTTTAAAAGCTAATTGCTAAGATGGGAAATACTCTACAGAATTTTTCATACTATTTGATAGGGAACATGGGTATTCCATAATACTCCAGTCCCTATAATCAAGTGTTAACAATGGGCTTCAATAGTTCTATATATATATATATATATATATATAGAACTAGGATTTTCAGTCACTCCATTAACAGTTTAGTTTGCATTTAAGATGAATTCTTGTTGGTTTGTAATGCAGGTGCATGTAGCACTTGATATTGTCAATGAAATGTGTGAAGCAGGTTTGACTCTATCAACTGAGGTATTACACTCAATGTTACAAATTTGTGACGAAACATCTGAATATAATTTGGTAAGACCAATCTTCCATACAATTACTCCTTTGTTTCTTCTTTGGTCATAGTACTTGTGTCCTAATGTGCTCATATCTTCTCTCCACATGATATGGCCTTTATATCTTAGTTCACGATCTTGAATTAGTTACAGCTTGTGAACTGTTTGACTTGAAAGTTAATAGTATTACTATTTAGTGAATATCCAAGGATGATCTTATTTTTCAAAATAAAATAACCCCGTCAAATTGGAAGTCCCGTGCTTTTAAGAAAATTTGAAGTATATGTCCCATCACTAACTTATACTAAAATTTAATTTGAAATTTAAAATTAAAATCATTACTTCTGGCAATGTCACCATGTCAAGGGATCAGTTAAATTAAGAGCAAATATATTAAGTGGACGTCCAACAATGTTTTCTCCTTTAACTAGCTAAAAGCTAAGTTATAAGGAAGAATTTTATGGTTGTTCTGCTGTATTATTTAGTTTCATATACTTTTAGCTTCCTAACGTATAACCAAATTATATAATATTTAGTGGAGGTATAAATTTCACTTTATAAGATGATTTTGTAAGGTTAAGTTAGGCTTATAATATACTTTCATAAGATGGTATTAGAGAATATCAAGGACCTATTTTAGCAAAATTTGTTGGATTTATTGTGGCAACCACTATTGGGCTGCTATTAAACTATCTACATATATCTATCTCGCACTCAAGATTACTGGTCTTTGGGAGGAAGTATGTTGGAGGTTCTACATTGATCAAGTATATGATCAAATTATAATATAAAAATGGATGTAACCTCCACCTTAAAAACTAGTTGGGTTAAGCTTAGAGTCCTTTTTCATGTGCTCATATCTTCTCTTCATTGGAATATTGCTGTTGATAATGCAGATAGTTTTATTGCCACAATGATTAACAAGACTATTCTCAAATATTATGACATTTTGTGGTGTATTTAAATCAACTTCTCACTTTAAACAATAATTCTTTTTCTCACCCTTTTAATCAAATTTTTGCAGAAAAACATCATTGATGGGGTGAGGGTCCTTGAGCACATGCCTTGTGCTGATATAAAACCGGATTCATAGAGCTCAGCTACCTAATTAGAAACTCTAAACATGAAGAGGATAGAGTGAATGTAAGTTATGTTTAATAGCCATATAATAGATTCTTACATCTATATCTGAATCAAGAATGAATTCATCTCTTCCGTTTTGACCATTTTATGATCTTTTATCCACCGTGTCTCCAAAAGTTTATAGTTATTTCTTCAATTGTTCCTTCTGATATTAACTTAGACTTCGCAAAAGTTGAGTTATATTGAGCATAAACTTATACCCTCATTTCAGAAGAACCAATACTGTTCAAAAGAAATTGCATCTTGTATTGATGTTTTTATTCACTGTGTTTCAAGTTCTTGTTTTTAATCTCTACCAAGTTAATAATTTGAAACTTGTCATGAATTCCTCTATGTATACTGTTGCTCCCTGTATTTATTTATTTTTGCTAATGTGATGCTACGTTGTAATATTTTTGGGTTTACATAAATACAGTTTCCAAAAACTGAATTATGTAATCAAGATATGCTACACTCTAATGTTGTGAAAGCTTGTAATTTAGTTGTGATCCTATAAATCCTTAACGTTACAGGTGACCTTAAATCAATTGATACCGCAGATGAGCTTGAATCAAGTCAAGGCTATTCTTATCTCATCTGAGTACTTAGGCCACATGGGAAATTGTCTGAGGCTCTTGTTACTTATGGGGAAATCAACCAAGCTAGTTGCAATCTGGAGGCAAAAGATGTTCAGTCTCATTGTAAGGTTTTGAATTCATCAGTAATTTATGTAATTTTTAACTTGCAAGCCTTCATAATCAAGCCATTGGACATTCCCTGGAGCACTCTCATTCCGAGGTGAGTTGATAGGTTGCGTCCCTTCTACTTGAGGAATTAGGTGATTCATACAGACAATTGAAAAGATGTTTGCTGCAGAATCATCTTTGTATTCTATTTCGAATAAGCATTTAAGGTTCTTTCTTTCCCTTCACTTTCTTGAATTTCTATGACTAAATTTATTGTGCAATTTACTTTATGTTCATTGTATTTTGTGTCAGTTCTGCAGTGAAGTTGGGCAATCTGCTCAAGGATAAGTTCCAAAATGATGAGCAAGTTATGGAAGTTCTCTATTATAATATTGGCTCTGACTTCCTTTTCACTTAATTTGTACAATTCAATAACAAGAAACATAGTTGACTATGTTGAGTTATTGTTGTAGTTTGTGCAAGTCTGAAACGCTTTCAAACAGCTATGTTGTGTTTGGACCTTGAAGTATTGTAAATTGGATGTGGAAAGATTTTCTGGGTTTTCCACCTTCATTATGATGCTTGTTCCATTACTCCACATTTGTATTGACAACATTTGTCTTTAAGTGTATAGGTATTTTCTCTGATTGAAAAGAGTTAGACTCCAGTCATTTGCACCCCGTTTTAGGTTTCAAGGATAAGCTTTGGGTTTTGCCTGCACAGAAATGTCATAATGATTCATTTTTAAGTGGCTGTCCTAATGTCAGTGATTTGCATAATGCTGACAAGAGGAGCATGTTTGGTGCTTTTCAACAAGTTTGCTTCTAGTACAGAGGGTTTTCACTCTAATGAATATATATATATATATATATATATATATATATATATATATATATATATATATATATATATATGTGCATGTGCATGTGTCTCTGTAAAAGTACGTAGGGGTGCAAGAAACAGAGACTTTTTTATGAAAATATAAATGTTCATATTGAAAACCTTGATAGTAGATGGATCTCAATTCCATCCACAAATGACCTTCGTCAGAATTTCGGTCCCTAATTCTTCTATACATTTATTCTATGCTGAGATTAATTAGAAGACCCCGTGATTTCTACTGAAATGGATTTTTATAATGTTTATAATTTGAAATTTGCTTAGAATAACAAGACAAATGTTGACCTTTCCGAGTAGAAGACTTTCAAATTCTTTTAACTTGATAAGTATGGAAATCATTTCATAACTAGGTATTTCTACTGGGAAATTGCATTTACCTGTATTCTAATTAAACATTTACAATTCTTTTCAGTTTTCAAATAAAAACTTTTCTGAATCCTTTATTAAAATAAAATTTATTGACCTGGTAATTTTTAAATTGATTCACTTATCTCGTTTTTGATAAAAAAAAAAATTATTTACTTTTCATACATGTTTTTAATATAGTGACAGACATCACTTTTATTTTATCTATAATTTTTGAAACATTTGTTTATAAAAGATTATTTATTGTTTCTATTTTAAAATTTTAATTTGATATTGACATTTGGTTATTTAAGTTACAATCAATATGGTATTTTTGTATAAAATAGAAGTGAATTTGTTTAAAAATATATATGGAGCATTCCTTCCTACACCTTCACCTATCTTGTCCTGCACCTTCTCATTGGCAGTTTTACTCTTCTTTACCATTCTTTTTTCGCATTTCATTTGAAATCCTACATCCCCTTTCTTTCTCTCTCTATTGACACTTCTCTCTTTTTCCCTCCTTCCTCATTTTTTTAATTGTTGGGAGAGTCTTCTGATTTTGTAGGTTATGAGAGGTGTTTGTTTCTGTGATTGGTTTATATGATGTTGAGGCAAGGTTATAGCAGTAGGTGGTGGCAGAGATCGGGCATATGGGTGGCGCAGGGAAGTGCAGTTGAGAGGGTTGGGAAGCTGCACTTGGAGTTGTTCATCTTCTCCTCACTTGGAGGTGCGGTTCGTCTTCTCTGCACTTGGGAGGTGCGGTTTGTCTTTTTCGCACCACACTTGGAAGTTGTCGTTCGCCTTCTCCTTCTCCTCGAGCTGCGACTTTTTGCACTTGGGAGCTGCTTCTTCCTCTTCTCCTTCTCTGCTTCTCCGCACTTGGATATGGGATAATTGGAATTGGGATTTAGGGTTTTTTTATTGCTTTTCTTTTTCTTACTTTGTTACATTTAATTAAATTTTTATTTGATGAGATGCATACAAAAATCGAAGGGTCATGAATGGCTTTTGTCACAAAAATGGTTATATTACACTAACAAAATCATAAGACTCTCCCAACAGTTTCTAGTTTATAAAAATGAAAGAGGAGGAAGAAGTACCAATAGAGAGAGAAAGAAAAGGGGTGTAGAATTTAAAGATGAAATGCGGAAAAAGAGTGGAAAAGAAGGGCAAAACTGTCAATGAGGAGGTGCATGACGAGATAGGTGAGGTGTAGGGAAGAATGCTCAAATATATGATACATTAATGAAATTTATCAAAAAGTAAAAAATATGAATGTCTATTTTAAAATTGAAAATTTAAGTGTTATTCATCAGAATATATGTTAGAAATATGTTAGGTAGGAGCAACTTTTCCTATTTTATTTATTTACTCATATATGTACATTTACTACTAATAAAAAGAAACGAATTAAACAGTTGGCAATAATTCTTAATTAAACATTGAAATAGTTATACTTTTAGAAACTAAAAATTGTTAATAATGGCGATTAAATCATCCTTATAACCTCATCTATTACGAGGATTTATTTTTGTCATTAATGTGCATAAACAAAAAGGGATTCAGTAATCCAAACACACACTTGACATCTTTCTGTTAAAAGAATGTGATGGGTATTAAAATTTCAATGGGGGGGAAGAATGGAAGAAAAGAAATATATATGATTTGTTTGAAGTTCTTGAGCACTGTAACACTGTATCTCTAATGTGACAGAATCCCCATGAAAGAGTTCAAAAGGAATAAGCAACAAGTATGGCTTGCCTGCACCTTGCCTTGGCCTGCTCAAGCCTTTCTTCCAATGTTTCCTCCTTGACAGCAGCCTTAACCATAGCCAAATCCATCTCCATCAGCTTCAACACTCTGAACAGTTCTGTCACCATTCTCTCCTCCACTTTCCCTTCATCCATTAGAACCTCAGCCTCTTCTCTTGCCCTCTCAGCCACAATTTCTCCCACCTTTGCCAGCAGTTCTGCTGATCCAAACTGCTTCCCCATGAGGGTCTCTAGCTTCTCCAAGAAGTCAGCTATGACATACCCAACTGGCACCTCTTGCTTTATCTCTTTTGTCCTCTTCCATCCAATTTCAAAGTTTGGAGGCTCAGGCTGCACAAGTTTCTTTCCCCTTCTCTCCCTCACTATCTCTGACCTCCTTCTCTTCTCAATGGGAAAAGACTCTTCACTGTTCACTGTGCTGAAGGAAGGGTCTGGGGTTAGAAAATCATCCTCAGGAGGACTGGATTCCAGAGATGTGCATCTAATGGAAAACTGCTTTCTGGGTTGGCTGTGAATGGAAAACTCTGATGGATTTGATGCTTTTTGTGAGTGGATGTGAAGCTGAAGAGAAGGATATGTGAACACTGTGGAAGCCATGCCAGTTTGGAACTGAAGAATAATGAAGATAAGGCTTTGTTTGGATTATGGTTGGTTTGGTGTATACACATGCACAAAAAGCAATCACTTTTGAGATAACACACAGTTCAGTTACTGTCCAATAAGAAAATGATATCTCGAAACTAGAAATATCTAGTGAGGAAGAAGTCAGCTGTAAAATACAAAACACCTGTTGTTATTATGTAGCTGGAAGGGTTGAATCCTACTGTCAAAATGCTTGGAATTTTACACATAAAACTTGTGTCAAAAATCTAATATTTTGATTCAAAGTTATTAACACAGCAGTACGAAATCAAACAACATAGAAAACTTTCATAAATCTAGTTTTTTTTTGAAAAGTTAAAATTAAAATTTCAATGAAATTATAATATTTACAAAAACTAAAAATCTAGAGTCTAAATTTAAAAATTTAAAATTAAAAATGTACTTTTATTTATATATATATATATATATATATATATATATATATATATATAAATGAAATTACGACGTTATATATATAATACTCGTTTAAATGCGTGAAAAATATAATTAATACTTATTTTAGTAAAAGTTATGTTGTATAAATATTGGTATATTATATTAAATCTGTAACTTTCCATTTAGTATACAAAATTGATAATCATTCACTAGAGAAGACTCATATATAACTATTATATTATAATCATCATTCATATATATATATATATATATATATATATATATATATATATATATATATATATATATATATATATATATATATATATATATATATATATA
>NW_014541837.1:2447506-2449312 GCF_000741045.1 Vigna radiata var. radiata
TATATATATATATATATATATATATATATATATATATATATATATATATATATATATATATATATATATATATATATATATATATATATATAACTACACTACCCTTGTATTATTAAGATTATTATTACAAAGAAAACACACACAAAACAAACATAAAAAAAAGTAAGCTAATGTACAAAAAGAGCAATCATAAAATAGGTATAAATGTTAGACAAGATACACTAAATTTCTTGAGGCATTTAAATTCATTGTCCTTAAAGACTTATCCGTTGTTTATTGTACAAGTCTCCTAGGATACAACAGGAACTTCTCGAAAGTATTCGAAGATCACAGAACTAGCAAGAAACTCTCATAGAGTTTATACCCATGATAATTTTAGAAGAGGAAGAGAAAATGAAACTAAGAGAGGAAAATGAGAATGACTGAACTTGGTGTTTTTGAATGAGGAAGAACTCTCTATTAATAAGCACCCAGCGTATACGATGGAGAACGGGTGTCTACATTATAAAGGCAGACTGGTCCTAGTAGCTAAATCGGAATGGATCCCAAAATTGCTCGATGAATTTCATACCACCCCAACAGGAGGGCATTCGGGGGTATACAGGACTTATAGGAGAATTGCCCAATCGTTATTCTGGATTGGAATGAAGAAAAGCGTAACGGAGTATGTGGCTCGATGCCTCGTATGCCAACAACACAAGTATCTTGCAACTTCACCCCAAGGTCTTCTGCAACCATTACCGATTCCCCAAGCAATTTGGGAAGACATCAATATGGATTTTATTGTGAGACTTCCGAAGTCAAAGGGGCATGACGCTATACTCGTGGTAGTGGACCGTTTAAGCAAATATGATCACTTCCTCCCCCTCAAACACCCATACACTGCACGGACCGTAGCTGAAGTGTTTGTGAAAGAGGTAGTTAAGTTGCATGGGGTGCCAAAAACGATAGTAAGTGATCACGACCCCTTATTCCTCAGCATCTTCTGGAAAGAAATGTTCAGGCTATAGGGGACCCATCTCCAAATAAGTATCGCCTACCACCCCGAGACCGATGGACAGACTGAGGTACTCAATCGCCTATTAGAGGGGTATTTACGTTGTTTCTGTTCTGAGCAGCCAAAGAGCTGGTGTACCATCCTTCCCTGGGCCGAGTACTGGTATAGATCCAATTATCAAGGATTGTCCAAGTGCACGCCATTTGAAGTGGTATATGGCAGGGCGCCACCAACATTAACCAGTTTCATCCCCGGGGAGACCATGGTGGAAGCAGTTGCGCAAGAGCTGTAGACGAGAGATGAAGCATTGCAACAGCTTCGTTTCCATTTGGCGAGGGTGCAAGACATGATGGTGAAGCAAGCAAATCTCAAAAGGAGACCCGTAGCAATCAAAGTGGACGATTGGGTGTATTTAAAAATAAGGTCGCACCGACAAACCTCCATGTCGGTAAGACTACACCCAAAGTTGGCAGCGTGATACTATGGCCCATTTAAAGTAGTTCAGAAGATAAGAGAGGTGTGTTAAGACCTTGGCAAGTGTACCAAGTCGTGCAAGTAGTAAAGCCGATAAGACCGGAAATCGTTTCCCTAGAGACTTCGATATCACTCTACACTTGTATAATTATTAACTAACTCAAGCTAAAGAATGATTCCAATTTTTGGTTGGTATTATGCAATGAAAGTAAATTTTATGCCTAAGTAAANTTTGAACTAATTGGGGCCAAAACTAGTGAATATGAAAATGATTGATGACTATGTGGAATGAACATGTTGGAGAATGATTTCAACTAATTCCTTGCTATGCAAAT
>NW_014541837.1:2449907-2452099 GCF_000741045.1 Vigna radiata var. radiata
CCTACAAAATTTTGAGGAAAAGAGATGAAAACTCAAGTGTATAACCTAATCTAAGTTTATTCACAAAGTTGGATAAAGAAGAAGATCAAGCATGTTTAAAGCTTCAGGAATGTTGATTTGGCATGAAAAATGCACCATAGATAATGGTAAGAATTACCGTTATCAACAACCCCAAAGTTGAAACTTTGCTTGTCCTCAAGCAAAAAGGGAGAACAAGGCTTAGACAAACAGTTCAATTTCAATGAAACAACAATCAAGGCAATCAGGAATTCTTCATACTTGCTCTTCATG
The DNA here is from genome assembly GCF_000741045.1 of Vigna radiata var. radiata. Lineage (NCBI taxonomy): Eukaryota > Viridiplantae > Streptophyta > Magnoliopsida > Fabales > Fabaceae > Vigna > Vigna radiata. Next base: position 2,450,199 of record NW_014541837.1, read on the forward strand.
ATAAAATCACTTTTGAGAAGATAAGTCTTTGACAAAGAGAATTGCAACCATGGTGCTCACAGAACAATAATCACAAGAAATATGTCAGGTTTTAAAAGGGGTCAACAAACATGGCAAAAGTGTTCTCAACATAAACATGAACCCTCTCCTCACCAAGGAAACTGTTTCTCTCAAGCACACTGGTGTATAGGGATGTGTGTTTCTCACTCTTAGCAACACAAAGGTCACACAATTCAACTTTGCCTTTCATTTCTACCATAATGAAAACATTTACCTGCGAGTTGGCATCACAAGGACTTTCAAGGCTTGTATTTTGGTTGGGCTAAGAAAGAAAAATTGGTTTTTCTGGACAACAAAGCACCTTGAGCTAAGGAAGCATTCAAATCAGCACAATTTCAACAATTCCACTTCTTAACATCAAGAATTTGCAACCAATTTTCAATTCTTTTTCCAACTTTTCATCCAATGATTCTTTTTCTTGATCTTGTTCCTTTTTCTTCTTTTTCTTCCAATTTTTCTTTTTCTTTTCTTGTCAATTTCTTTTTTTGTAGCATCAACCACCCCAAACTTAAACATTTTCCTCTACCAAAATGAATGCTTCACTTCTCTCAAGGTAAAGAGGTTAAAGTTTGCAATGTTGGTCAAAAGGCTCAAGAATGGGTTCACTATCTCTTCCAAGTTCACAGTGTTAAGGTTCAAAATATCGACAAGATAGAAGGACAAGATGGCCTTGATCACATGAAACAAGCAAGCAAATGGTTCACATAGAGAAAATCAGGCAAAGTCAATTGAGATTCCAAAGTGATATCGTTCAATACAAAAAATCTGAGGCACAACATCTCACTAAGATTCTAAGGGTTTCACATTTTTGTTTTCAAACACAATTCCCTGTATATTGACCACAAGCAAAACCTGACATAATCTCAAAAGTCATGAGCAACCACAATCAATTCTACACATCTCAAACCTAACATCTCAGAGCAATCAAACCAATCGAGCCAGCACAAACAATTATCATAATCAAAAAGCACAGTTGATATCAAAACAAAGTCATCAAACTCCGTCAAGCCAAGTTCAATCTAGAAAGAGAAACTAAACAAAGTTTTAACAAAAACTAAGAATTAAAAAGCATGACAGAAAAATAAAGGTGCCCCCAAAATGAAGTGCATGGACTGAGCCAGATCCAAAGGCTTCAGTCATCATCCTCGTCCTCGTCCTCCTCAAGGATCTCGGTGCCACCATCAGAATTAACCTCATCAGAGTCATCATCATCCATGGCTTGCGCTCCATCTCCAGCCGAGGTGACACCTCCCCCCATAGTGTGAGGCGTGTCCCCAGGCCAAGCAACGAATGTAGAGTACTCGGCTGGGGTCATGAAATCCATGTGAGTCGCTGCAAAAGCCTGCCTCATCATCGTCGCCTACGCCTGGCCTATCCTGTTTACAGCCGCCATCTGAGCACTCAAGTGCTGTAGCATGTGACGCATCTCCATCATCGAGAAGGCGTCCTACGGGTCCTGGTGGGCAGGCTGAGGAGGCTGATCTGGGACAGGGGGCTGCTGAGGACCAGGAGCAGGAGCGCCAGCTGCATGAGATATGCAGTGTTTCCTGAAGTATGTCCTATCAATCACCTGGCGCGGCCGCTCGAAAGGAGCCTCCGAGGTGTCCACCCCAGCTAAGGCACAAAGATATGTAATGAGAGAAGGGTAGCCAAGTGGGGTCTTCGGGTTAGTAGACAACTTACAGGGACTGTTGACTGCCCCCACAAATCACCACGAGACTTTCCAGTGTGCTTTGTCCTCACTCGCACACTTTCCGGGAAAACTTCCCAGAAGGTCACCCATCCCAGAATTTCTCCAGGCTAAGCACGCTTAACCATGGAGTTCTTATGGGTTAGGCTAC
>NW_014541837.1:2453934-2456762 GCF_000741045.1 Vigna radiata var. radiata
GGAAGTTTTCCCGGAAAGTGTGCGAGTGAGGACAAAGCACACTGGAAAGTCTCGTGGTGATTTGTGGGGGCAGTCAACAGTCCCTGTAAGTTGTCGGGGCGTTACAACCTCCTCAATGTCCACATCCCTAAAGTTAGCAGCACGAGCAGCAGAATACTCACAAGAAGCAAGTTCTTCAGGCCAATCCGTCCCCAAGAAGGAGTTGATGGTGAGAGCGTCAAAGGGCACCCTTCTGCCCCTAACATAGCTGAGGAAAGGCTGCTCCTCATCAGAGAAATTCCTGGCATTTGCGTAAAATTCTTTAACCATAGCAATGCTTGCCGGCTCAGGGTAGGAGAGAATGCGGGACCAGCTCCTCCGCACAATTTCCTCAACGACATCAGGAGCATCAATATACAACTTGTCCACTTTCCTCTCCATCAACAACCGACGGTTTTGAATCACTTCGAAGTGATCTTCATGCTTCTTAGAGAGGAAGTTGTGGTTATATGAGCTGCTCTTCTTTTTTCCCTTGTCCTTCTTATGGCCGATTGTCTTAATTCTCTTGGGATTGGAGGAGGACGGCATGCCTGTAAACAAATGGAAGCCAATGGTTTGACATGTTAGCATACAAAAGAGAAAACCATAAGCATTCACTCAGAAGTACACAACAGGCAAGGTGGATCACAAAAATGTGGGGGAACCAAAGGAAAAAAAAAAAGAAAACAGGGAAAGAACACACAAAAACAACAAAAAAAATGAAAAATGGTGGGTGCAGAGAGGATGGCGCCTGGCGCCAGGTTTTCACGCTGGGCGTGAAACCTTGCTGTGTCAAAAAAATTGGTGCAGTGAAACTGGCGCCAGGCGCGAGCTAGGTCACGCTGAGCGTGAAAACCTGTTGTAAAGGCAGTTTGCAGTGCAGAGATAGTGGCGCCTGGCGCCAGATGTTCACGCTGGGTGTGAATGATGCAGAGGTTTTGTGCAGGGCCAGATATAATGCATACCCATCATAGAGTGTTCAAACATCAAATTCACATGCAATGCAGACAGTAACAACAGGGCAATCAATGAAGTGAAGGCAGGATCAAGTGTGTGTCCCAAGAACACATAACACAAAGACAAAAATACAAAACAAGATAACCATTGAGTCAATTTTTAGAAGCAAACTATTCTTGGAACAACACACAAGAATCAATCACAATAACAACAAACAAAATTGAGACAAAGCAAAGGTATGCCTACTTGAGTTGGAGTTGATTGGAAGACGAAAGTGTGAGTTGGACAAGTTAAACTTTGCAGCAGCGCGCTTGGTCTCCCTTGTTGGCAATTCACCAAACACGTGGTGGGCAGCGGAGGTTGAGGGAAAATAATGGGATGTTTTGGTGGTTGGAGTGAGATAGAATATGGTGACGTGAGTGGGTTGAAGGAAAGCTTTTAGAAAAGGGAAAAGATGATGGGTTTGGGGGAAGAAGAAAGTGGAAAAGGGAAAAATGTTCAAGATGGTTGAGAATGGAAGGGAAGTAGTAACCCTTGGGAGGTTATGGTTTGTGGAAAGGAGAGAAGGTGTGGGAGTTGAATGCAAAGAAGAATGGGGGTTGAGTTTTTGAGAGAAGAAGTGAGTTTGAATGAGAGGAAGAGAGTGCGTGAGTTGAAGGGAGTTCGTGGGCAGAGGGGAGTGAGTGGGGTGCAGGGTGGGGTTTAGGAATATTTTAAAATGTCCAATGGGCCCAATGCAGATCAGCCCAAGTCAGACTCAAAGTCTGCACTTTCACGCTGGGCGTGAGGCATTTTGCGCTGGGCGTGAAATGCTGTTGTCTCTCATCCAAGGCAGGGAGAATTGGCGTTGGGCGTGAGATCTGTGGCGCCCAGCGCCAATTATGCAGATTTGCTGCAGAATTCTGCAGAACTGAAAATTGGTCCAACTCAACTTTGACTTTTGATTTTAGACATTTCTAAACACTCAATTCAGCCCAGATTAAAGTGTTTCCACTATCCAAACTTGTTCAAATCATTAGTGGGTGAAATTGAGTGCTAGAACTCTAAATCAAATGTCCACTAAAATCTTTTTTCAACCTTCCAACTCAAGATTTGACTTTGACAACAAAAACACCTAAAACATGTCTCAATTCAACAAACTAAGCTTGACCAAGCACAGCCTACCAGAATGCACATGAACAACTTTGGTTGAGCCTGATCACAGCAAGACCTCACAACACTCAACATCCACCAAACTAACACAAATTTCAAACAAAAGCACAATTCCTACAACTAAATTGACTAGGGACAAACAAATCAACTTCAAACAATCAACACAAAACAAAATAAGAAAAACACACAAGAGAAGGGATAGAAAACTGGGTTGCCTCCCAGCAAGCGCTTGTTTAACGTCACGAGCCTGACACCGTTATGCTCAAGGATCAATTAACTCAACACTTGTGTTAAGGCGATCAACCTCACCACCCAAGTAGTGTTTGAGTCGTTGACCATTAACTACCCAGCTTCTGTGTGGGTCATCAGAGGAAGGATCTATCAACTCAATTGCTCCATGTTGTTTGACATCTTTAATAGTAAACGGACCCGGCCACTTGGACTTCAATTTGCCTGCAAAGAGTTTGAAGCGGGAGTTGAATAGTAAGACTTGTTGACCAGGATGGAAGATTTTCTTCACCAGCTTCTTGTCATGGTAAAACTTGACCTTCTCCTTGTAACTCTTGGAGGAATCATAAGCATGAAGCCGCATCTCTTCAAGTTCAAGGAGTTGCCTCTTCCTCTTCTCAGCAGACATGGATGGATCAAAGTTCAAGAACTTGAGAGCCCAATAAGCACGGTGCTCCAACTCAACCGGCAAG
>NW_014541837.1:2460267-2462012 GCF_000741045.1 Vigna radiata var. radiata
CCTTTCTAGAGTAGATTTTAGGGTAAGGAAGTGGTTTCTCAATTTCTCTCTTCTTTCCCTCAACTTCCTCTTTCTTTTTCTCATTCTTCACACCCTCATCTTTCTTACTCTCATCCTCTTCTTTTCTTTCCTCTTGCTCTTTCTTTTTATCTCCACTCTCTTCTTTTTTCTCTCCACTCTCTTTTTCTACTTCCTCAACTTTCTTTTCCCTATCCTCCCTCTCTTTTTCAACTAACACCTTACCACTTCTAGTGGTTATGACTTTGCATTCTTCCTTTGGGTTAGATTCAGTATTGGCTCCAAAACCCTTTTCAGATTTCTCTTCCAACTTCTTGGCCATTTGGCCCATTTGGATCTCCAAGTTTCTAATGGATGCTTCAGTGCTTTTGTGATTAGACATGGAAACTTGCATAAACTGTTGGAGAGTCTCTTCCAGCTTAAAGGATCTTTCAGCACAAGTAGAGTGAGGTTGGTATTGTTGATGTGGTGGTCTGTTAAATGGCCCAGCTTGCCCTTGGCCCATGCTAGGGTGGGGTCTCCAACCTTGGTTGTAATTGTTTGGCCGGTTTTGGTTACCCATGTAGTTAACATCTTCTTGGGTCATGCCTTCCTTCATACATTGGCCACTTATATGACCTCCACCACAAATTGAACACACTTGATGTTGAGCATGTGACACATTTTGGTGCTCTTGCAACTGTGAGACTTTACTCATGAGAATTTCAAGGTGTTGGGTCATGAGCTTGTTTTGGGCCAAGATAGCATCATGAGATTGGAGTTGTAGGACACCTCTTTGTTGCCCCCTCTCATTTTGCGCTTCATTATCATTAGCAGCCATATTCTCAATNAGCACCCGGGCTTCCTGTGGAGTCTTCCAACGGATGTTTCCGCAAGAAGAGGCATCCAACATCAACTTAGTTTGGGAACCTAGTCCTGTCAAGAACACATTTAGGATTGTGGGCTCATCAAACCCATGAGTGGGTGTTTTCCTTAGTAGCCCTTTGAATCGTTCCCAAGCTTGACCCAATGTCTCATTAAATCCCTGCTGAAATGATGAAATCTCTTGCTTCCCTTTTGTTACTTTGGATTGAGGGAAGTATTTGTTGCAAAACTTGGCCACCAAATCATCCCATGAAGTGATGCTATTTTCTGGAAATGAAGTGAGCCACTCCTTGGCATTACCTTCGAGAGAGAAGGGGAATAGGCTAAGCCTTATGAAGTCATCTGGAACACCTTGAAGCTTCACCGTGTTGCATATCTCCAAGAAACCGATGATGTGTTTGAATGGATCTTCATGTGTCAGGCCATGAAATTGCTTGCCTTGCACCAGATGAATAAGAGCAGGCTTCACCTCCATGTTTGGTGCATTGATTTGGGCCTAGCGATACTGTTAAACTGAAACGATCCTGAAAAGGTATTGAAATCCTCCAGAGTGCGTCTATCTTGCCCATCACCATCACCATTCACATTTTCAGCCATTTGTTCCACTTCCTGCTCAGAAGATAGGAGAGGTGTGTTAAGACCTTGGCAAGTGTACCAAGTCGTGCAAGTAGTAAAGCCAGTAAGACCGGAAATCGTTTCCCTAGAGACTTCGATATCACTCTACACTTGTATAATTATTAACTAACTCAAGCTAAAGAATGATTCCAATTTTTTGTTGGTATTATGCAATGAAAGTAAATTTTATGCCTAAGTAAAGTTTGAACTAATTGGGGCCAAAACTAGTGAATATGAAAATGATTGAT
>NW_014541837.1:2466516-2467802 GCF_000741045.1 Vigna radiata var. radiata
CTAAGTTTATTCACAAAGTTGGATAAAGAAGAAGATCAAGCATGTTTAAAGCTTCAGGAATGTTGATTTGGCATGAAAAATGCACCATAGATAATGGTAAGAATTACCGTTATCAAGGTGGCATTTAAACTACAATTACTAGAGACTGCTAGAATCCATCCCGTGTTCCACGCGTCACAACTGAAGCTGACGATAGGAACGAAGCAAGTGGAGAAAGAATTACCAACTAACTTGCAAGTAAATGGACCCACATGTTGGCCAAGCAGGGTGATCACTAGTCGGGTTCAGCAACATGAAGGAAACCCACGCGAGCAAGTACTAATTGAGTGGCAGGGTGGAGGAATGGAGAACGCTACATGGGAAGATCGGGTGGTGATACAGGAGCAGTTTCCCGACTTTAACCTTGGGGACAAGGTTAATCTTCAAGGGGGGAGTGATGTTACGAAGTGGAGAGTCTATGAGAGGAGGAAAGGGAAACAGAACACTTAACTGCTTAACGGTTAAGTGAAGGGGCGGGAAAGGGCCTATATATTAGGACCCTTTAGCATTTTAGTTGGTTGTTGAGTAGTTTGTATGTGTTGACCGGTCTTAGAACTAGGTAAAGGAGGTTAGGCTCCTACGATACAATGTATTCTTGATTCATTGTTGTGAATATCATTCATTCTATTCTTTGTTTTCAAGTTCTTGATTGTGGTGTTGAGAGTAAGAGAGAGAGCTTGTTAGGAATTCTTACCCGAATCCCTAACACGACCATTCTTTGTAAAGAGAATCTTTTTGCTATCAATAATAGAAATTCACTCATTCACTATTCTCTTGGTTTACTGTGAGTGTTGATAGTTAGGTTTCAAACCCAGGAACCTAACAAACCACCATCACCATCACCATCCTCCAAGCTGGAAATATCTTTGTTTCCACCTTTTTTATGTTCAGCAAATAAGGGGAGAAAAGCACATAAATTGCGTTAAACAAAAACTCTTAGGAGAACTCTAAAACTCTGCAATGCATTAGTTATTTATTCATCATTTATTTTTACCACAGTTCCATTGGCTCATTTCAATGATTATATATATCTTCGTGTTTTATATATTTGCCTTAATAATTTAGTTTCATTCATCCAATCCAATAATGACTTATGGAAGACATAAATCATTCATAGCATATTTAACTAATAAATACTAATGCTCTAATGCCATAATATGTCATGTGATTAAATGCCTGAATGTTGTGATGAAAATAGACTATAATATGTCATGTGATTAAATGCCTGAATGTTGTGATGAAAATAG
>NW_014541837.1:2468367-2505469 GCF_000741045.1 Vigna radiata var. radiata
ATGTCATGTGATTAAATGCCTGAATGTTGTGATGAAAATAGACTATAATATGTCATGTGATTAAATGCCTGAATGTTGTGATGAAAATAGACTATCATATTCAAGGGGAGTACACTCCTTAAATCCTACAAAGACTATTTTAATATATAAATATTTGTGACTGAAAAATGTATGCCTCATAACATATTCTGATATAACATCTATGCTTTGATGAATATAAAGTAACTATATTATGCTCTGATACATGAATGATTAGTTATTTCATTTATGTTCTGAATCAATGGTTTGATAGTTACACCATAAAGTCATGATATAAATTTTCACATGAAAACGCTTTGAAGAAAGTTGTTGAAAATCTCACATTTGCTCTTATACTTTTTACAAAAATATTCTTTCTATGATAAAAACGTCAAACAATTCAAGGGGATCTAGGAGTAAGGGGGGCACACCTAAAATACACATCGTTTAGTAAGCTAGAAAAACTTTGACAATATCCTGACGTTTTCAAAATCACCATTTTGTTTAGCATGAATATTTGTTAAACATAAAAAAAAGAGAAATTATTGAGACAAGATCTTCTAGAGAAACTAGACCGTCCAACAACTTTAGTTTTGAAGTTTAACAATAAGCATTAAAAGAAATATCTTTTCAGATTAACAATAAGCATTAAACAAAATATTTTTTCAGAAAGAAAAACATCCACTTGACCAAAAGCATCAAGGTTTTCAAAATGAAAATATAAGGTTTCATACGAAAAGCTACACAAATCATCCAAGTGCCAATTTAAAGTCTTCTCAAAATAAGAACATGCAAAATAATGTTTTCCTGAATTTTATATCATCTAACATGTTCACAGGAAGCCTTTAACCAAAACCACAATTATAAAGTCATAGAAAATCGATATCATTATTTTCTTTTTGTGCCAAAGGTTAATATTCTTATCAAATACATATATGTTATCTAGGTTGACGCAAGTATGCTTTTGTTAAAATAAACAAACTAATATATTAATAGGTTATGTTAACATTGTCTTTGCATTAAGAGAAAAAACATACTTCTATACATGGAATCCTTGATATTGTTGTCATTTAGAACATAGAAAATGAAGTTAAACATACTTGATATGAATATTTACAAAATATAAGAAAAGAAGTATCTAAGACCTTATTTACATTACTAAGTATATAATTTTTAAATTGATACAAAGTTTAATTGTTTAGAATATTATTATAACTTGTAGGATCAGTGACAATTATTACTAATATATTTTATATCATAATAAATTTAATGATTGATATCATTTAGTTTACATTGTTTTTATAAAGGTGGATATACTCATTTGAGGTTAATATAACTTTCACATGTTCATAATACGTTATTTGTCTAACTACTAGTGAATTGTATTATATAAAATAGTTTTCATTATTATTTGTCTAAGCATAAGTGTCAATGTTATGTAATGAAACAAATAGATACAATCATATTCACAAATATTATAAATTTATGGAGGAATGTAATATAGAATTGACCAAACAACTTAAAATAATTAAATGTGAGTTTTAATTTACATTGATCAAATACAATTTTGAATATGTAGATTTTGAATGATTTATCTCCATTCAAAATAAAATAAAGTATTAAACATTAAGAGTGATAAACATAAACTTTTGAAGAATGTTTTATGACTTGTAAATTTATGTAGTTTTATTTATAATAAATTATATATTTGTTTATCTTTGTATTAGTATTAAGATTATGATATTTGTATACTTAAACATTTGTTTATATACTTAAATACATTATTAACTTTTTAGTAAACTACGTTAAAAATGATAACATTAATAGAAATTTAAATTTTTTTAATAAATTGTATATTTGTTTATCTTTGTATGAATATTAAGATTATGATATTTGTATACTAAAACAATTGTTTATATATTTGAATACATTATTAACTTTTTAGTAAACTACGTTAAAATGATAACATTAATTGAAATATAAAAATCTTTATTTATGAATTGTGTTTATATGCATGAAAAAAAATATAAGAATATATAAAGAGAAAAATAACTAAGACAAATCAAATATTAAAAAAGGTAAACTTTTCTTTGTCAACTAAAACTATAATTAACTAAGAAATTAGTTGTAGCTAAGCTTTAATCATAGTAGAAATTGAAAAAAAAATAGATATTACAACATTTTGAGGTCTTTTTATTGACAATTCTTTCAATTCACATGGTATGAAAATTATTTTTGTTACAAATTTAATTGATATGAAAAATTCACGCTTTTTACATTATTAGATCTATATTAATTATATAACTAACATAAAAAAAGTACAACATAACTAATATTAAAAATGTGTGAAGAACTATTTATGCATATATTCAAAATCTACCGAAAATCATTATTCAACCCCTATTTTATAAATTTTTCATGTACTTCACCCTCTATTTCCAAAGGAACTAGATCCAATTCAAAAAGAACTATAGTTCTAAAACTTCAAATGTGATTCCAAACCTATCACAATATCTAATATCATATGTCTAACTCATGTTACAAAAATATAAAAAGAACGTAATATACCAATTTAAATTTATCATTAACCTATTATTTTACTAAAGAATTATGTTTCACTTCTTGAATTATAACTTTTCAAGTTATGCAAATCCAAATTTCATAACATCGAATAACATCATGTAGAGATCATACATGTAATCTAATTTAATTATTTATTTTTGATAAAAAAATAAAACATAACTTGTTTATCATTAAGATGAGTTTGAATTTAACATTTAAAATTATCTATTTAATATGAATTATAAAAAAAATAATCTTTAATTAGTTTGATTACCAATTGTAAAAATATAATAAATATTTTTAACAATATCAAAATCCAAATTTTATACACACTAAATAATATTCAACATAATGTCTAACCTTAGTCAAGTTCAATTGAGTATTAATTGGATAATCAANACAATATCAAAATCCAAATTTTATACACACTAAATAATATTCAACATAATGTCTAACCTTAGTCAAGTTCAATTGAGTATTAATTGGATAATCAAGGTGTGTTTGAATTTGGATAACATTTAAAAATATCTATTTAATATGAATTATTAAAAAAATATTTAATTAATAATTGGTTACCAAATATAATAATGTAATAAATATTTTTGACAATATCAAAATCCAAATTTTATAACGTGTGACTTCAATAATATTTAACTTCACATCTATGATGAGACAAACTTATAAATATGAAACCTAATTATTTAATTATAATACAAGCAAAGATATAAACTTTTTTAAGGTGAGTGATATTCTATTGAGTCTTGACCACACAACCTATAAAATTATCTATTTAATGTTAATTATGAAAAATCATAATAATTTATTAGTACTTACTTACTAATTATAAAAGTAATAAATAATTTTCATTTGTCATAAAGACATTATAAAAATCTAAATTTTATAGCACTGTCTGACATAGTATCTGATGTCACATTTAACAAGTATCTAATGTTACGTTTGATATAAGATTAAAAAAAATATAAAATAATCTAAATTTTTAATCATTATATTAGTAAAGATTAAGAACTTTCAACATAAGTCGGGTTGGATTGGGTATTAATCAATAATTAAGATGAGTTTGCATTTGGATAACATTTAAAATTATCTATTTAATGTGAATTATAAAAAAAAATTAATCTTTAATTAGTAATTAGTTACCAATTATAAAAATATAATAAATATTTTTAAGAATATCAAAATCCAAATTTTACAAACATTATTTAAGTAATATTTAACGGTTTAATATTAAGTTCAAACAAACTTATAAATATAAAACTTAATTATTTAATTATGATACATGTTAAGATATAGATTTTTTTAACGTGAGTGAAATTCAATTGAGTTTTGATAAGATAACTTATATAATTATCTATTAAATATAAATTATGAAAAACTGAAATAATTTAGTAGTCATTACTTACTAATTATAAAGGTAATAAATAATTTTCATTTTAATCATAAAGACATTGTGAAAGTTTAAATTTTATAACAGTGTTTGACATAATATCCTATTTCACATCTGAAAAATATCTAATATCGCGTCTGTCTGACTTAAAATTCAAACAAATATGAAATAACTTAATCATGATAGATGTAAATATTAATTTTTAACATGGGTTAGGTTGGATTGAGTATTAATTGGATAATTAAGGTGAGTTTGAATTTGGATAGCATTTAAAAATATCTATTTAATATGAATTATAAAAAAAATTAATCTTTAATTAGTAATTGGTTACCAATTATAAAAATATAATAAATATTTTTGACAATATCAAAATCCAAATTTTATTACCTGTGACTTAAGTAATAATTAACTTCACATCTAGGATAAGACGAACTTATAAATATGAAACCTAATTATATAATTATATACAAGCTAAGATATAAATTTTTTAACACGAGTGAGATTCTATTGAGTCTTGACCAGATAACCTATAAAATTATCTATTTAATGTAAATTATGAAAAATCGTAATAATTTATTAGTCATTACTTTCTAATTATAAAAGTAATAAATAATTTTCATTTTAATCATAAAAACATTACGAAAATCTAAATTTTATAGTAATGTCCAAGATGATATCTGATGTCCTGTTTGACATATTATCTAGCGCGGCTGATATTAGATTCAAACAAATATAATATAACCTAAATTTTTAATCATGTTACAAGTAGAGATTGAGAGTTTTTAACATGAGAGGGGTTTGATTGAGTAATAAAATTATCTATTTAATGTGAATTATATGAAATGTAGTCTTTAATTAGTCATTGGTTACCAATTATAAAAATGTAATAAATATTTTTGACAATATCAAAATCCAAATTTTATAATAGAAACTTAAGTAATATTTAAAGTCACTTCTAATATTAGGTTCAGACAAACTTATAAATGTGAAACCTAATTATTTAATTATAATACAAGTTAAGATATAGACTTTCTTAACATAAGTGAGATTCAATGGAATTTTAACCAAATAACTTATAAAATTATCTATGTAGTGTAAATTATGGAAAATCGTGATCATTTATTAGCATTACTTACTAAGTAGGACAATCTTTATTTTGATCATAAAGACATTATAAATTTTATAACTGTGTCTGACATGATAGCTGTCATCTGACGTCACGTCAGACATATCATCATCTGACGTCATATTCAGACAAATATAAAATAATATAAACTTTGAATCTCATTGAAAACTTTTAACCGGGTCGAATCGAATCCTAATCGGATAACCCGTAAAATTATCTATTTATTTAATTTTTGAGTGAGAAATAGAAAATTACATCTTTCTCTCTCATCTTTCTTTGTGTGAAACCTAATAGAGAGAATACTAAGAAATACAAATGAAGATGGAGGATAAGGGTAAAAAGGGAAAAACATTTGGCTTAGGGTCTGAGCCTGTGGTGGGATCGTTGGCTCCGGCAAAAAAGAAAGAATACAGAATCACCAATCGCCTCCAAGAGGGGCAACGTCCTATATACGCTGTCGCTTTCAACTTCCTTGACTCTCGTTACCTCAACGTTTTCGTCACTGTTGGTGGCAACAGAGTACACCCTCTATTTTTTTTCCTTCAATGTCCTTTTTCATTTCATTCCGAAAGTTTCAATTTTTAATGTTTTTTTCTCCTTCTTCTTAGATTACTGTTTATCAATGCCTTGAAGGAGGGGTTATTGCTGTTTTGCAGTCTTATGTGGACGAGGATGTAAGTGAACATTTGACTCTTCAGTCTCTATTTTCTCTAACTTTGTTTTTTTTTTTTTTTGTATATGTCTGTGTTCTAAGGTTTGTTTCACTTTTTATGTTTCTATGTGGACCAGAAGGATGAGGCTTTTTTCGCTGTGAGTTGGGCATGCAGTGATGAGGGAAGTCCATTTATTGTGGCTGGAGGAAGCAAGGGGATAATCCGAGTCATTGATGCTGGCCGTGAGAGCATATACCGGGTATTTTGGTTACAGTAATGAACTCGTGATAATCTGCATGAAGCTTTTGAACATGCGATTATAGATTTTTTATATTTCGGTAGTGATTGTAAGAGATTATATGGAGCTTATGTCGGTTTATTTTATATAAAAGCATTTTAAGGTGGTCTTTGATTAATGGTAGCTCTGTTTACTTTAATTTTTATGGTTAAGTACTTTTTCTGAATTTTGTTTTCGTTAGAAAATAATACTGGCGTCCTTGTTGGAGTTTAGTGTGAGCTTATTAAAGTGCTTCATGTCTTCACTATTCATTCTTCTTCGCTTATTTTAAGAAGCTTAACCGAAAAGTGATTCACAATTAACTTCATGGATAAGCTTTTTATTGTTGAACCAGTGCTTAAGTTCTTACTGAATCAAAGCTTAATAAGTTTTTTACTCATGTGTGCCCGCCCTTAGTGTTGATTGTTAGTTGGGATTTTTGAGGGCATTACTGTAAGCTAAATGCCTTTGAATGTACATTTTTTTTGTCAATAATGTTGAAAATGTATTGGTTGTGCTCTGATCCCTTCTGCTACATAACATGACATCTCCTCTCTGCAGAGTTTTATTGGCCATGGGAACGCTATAAATGAAGTCAGAACCCAAACATTAAAACCATCGCTTGTGATATCTGCAAGCAGAGTAATTGGCTTCTCCACATTTTAACTATTTAAACAATCTTTTGTTTCTCAATAATGACATTTAAGGTTGATCAGGATGAATCTCTTCGGTTGTGGAATACTCAAACTGGAATATGTATCTTGATATTTGCAGGAGCTGGAGGACACCGCAATGAAATCCTAAGTGTTGTAAGTGTACTCTCCATCCAGTGTATCTCGTCCTTTTTATTGTTTACTTACCTACCTATTCGTAGCTATAATATATATAATATCTGGATTTTGGAGATTAGCCCAACTAATTTTATGTTTCTTTCTGTAGGATTTTCATCCTTCGGATATATATCGTATTTGTAGTTGTGGCATGGATACTACTGTAAAAATATGGTCTATAAAGGGTAAGATATTTTGTTTAATGGTAGCTTCTTGATGATACCTGACTAAAGATGGCAGAGTGAAACAAAACGGAAGAAATACGATAAAAAAACATATTAGAAGAAATAAGATATTAGATTGGTAAGAGGGCAGAATGAAAAAAATCATAGCTCTTTCATCAGTTATAACGAAAATGAAGAAATAAGATAAAATTGATACTTTTTCCACTAGGTGGAGTTGATTACACGGATTAAATGTCACCATTGTTTCAATATTTTTAGAAAAGCTATTGAGGGTTCCTTGATCTTCCATCTCCTCTGTTTATCCATCTATCCTTCTTACATATAATCAATTATTCTTAATGGATTTGATATACATTTTTTATTGTATCTCTGATATTTGTTTCATAACAACATATGCTGCAAGTAGCAATTATTTTTGTAATTTGTAAAAAATTCTTGTATGCAACATTATACCTGTTTCTGTTTACATATTCAGTCAATTGTGATGTACCAACTCTATAATTATCAGTTTCATTTTAATCCATCATGTTCCTTGTGTTTATGCAGACTTCTGGACATATGTAGAAAAATCATTCACATGGACAGATCTTCCTTCAAAGTTCCCAACAAAATTTGTCCAACATCCTGTTAGTAACAATTTATTTTTTGGTACATATCATTTATCTTTGTATAATTCCTAATTCTAGTGATACCTATTTTCAGGTATACAGTGCTTCGGTTCATGTAAATTATGTTGACTGTACTAGGTGGTTGGGTGATTTCATCCTTTCAAAGGTGAGTGATTGCTCTGTGTCAGACTACTCTTCCTAGTGGAATTTAAATGTTATGTTTGTTGTGGAAATAGTATCAGCTTCACGTATCTTTTTACGTTTTACGTTTCCAGAGTGTTGATGATGAAATTATGTTGTGGGAACCTAAAGTGAAGGATGAAATTACAGGAACGGTTAGTTATAATTATTTTTTTATTATTATTATTATTATTATAATTATTATTATTATTATTATTATTATTATTATCTTTTTTCATTTGTTTTATGAAATGTAAGTTTTAATCAGCGTCATATTATTTTTTGTGCTCTGTGTGGATTTTTAGGGTGCGGTTGATGTCCTTCAGAAATACCCCATTCCTGAATGTGATATCTGGTTCATCAAGTTTTCATGTGATTTCCATTTCAACATAGCTACAGTAGGTAAAAATTATTGCTTATTTTTTAAAATTTATTGTTTTCTCTAGTATCTACTGCAGTTCCAGTTCTATAGTGTGATAGGAACTATGGATAATTGGACAATTTGTTGAATACATTCTGACAATTTTGACTGGTTCTTTTTTATGGCAAGTCTGAGGTAATTTCAAGAATTTACTTTTGTTTTATGTTCATTTTTTATTTTATTTTCTGGGTGTTTCAGGTAACAGGGCAGGCCAGATTTATGTTTGGGAATTGCAGTCATGTCCTCCTATACTTGCTACAAAGTATGTTGTCTATCAACTGATTATTTCAAGAACAAAACTTAGAGAAAGTTATATTGATGGTTTTTGTAGTTTTCAATCAGAATTTAATTTCATCTCCACAATCTGCAAATAAATATATGCATTAAAAAGATTATGCAAATTTCTGAGATGAACTCCAATTCTGATTGTAAAAAACAGTTCAAACAAGGCTTTAAAAAATTGTATCTAAGTTTTATAGTTATTTCAATTCAAAGGTCTTCTACTGTATAAAGTTCTTATGCTTAGTCACCTTGTTCAGGTTGTCACATCCTCAATCAAACTCTCCGATCAGGCAGACTGCTACTTCCTTTGATGGAAGGTAATGCTTGATATATTGATGATGATTCTCATATTTTTGGTGCAATATTCTTGTAGTTTTTAACTATAGTCCTCTGTTGTGTGTTATGTTGTAGTACTATATTGAGTTGCACTGAGGATGGGACAATATGGCGCTGGGATGATGTTTCAAACTCTTCAACCTAACTTGAATACATGCAATACCAATCTGACGTGCATGTCAAAAAATCAGGAACTTGGTTTATTGCGTTTTTGTTTATTTTGGTTCGATAAGCCTTTTAATGTAAAAGGTTCAACTGAGAACTCATTAGAACTTTGACGTTGTTTTAAATAAAATTGAGCCATGCATGTTGCCGGTTTATACATTTTAGAGNTCTTCAGTTCGAATGNTTCTTTCCCCTTTAATATATTATTTAATGGAAAATACTTTCGAAATGAATTAGGGTTTTGCGTGTGAAGCTCGTAATTATCTTCTATGGTGGGAGATGATTTGTTAAGGGTGTTTGAGTTAAAATTGTTTAGTAGCGTACATCTTTATATGTGGTCAATGTTTTCTATATTCGAAATATGCTGTGAGTAGTTGGTCAATCGTTTTCTTTGTTTTTCAGATTAAGTTATCTTTTAGAATGGAAATCAGAGAAGTATATGTTGACGTATTTGTTGCGATATTTTCCGATTTTCCATAAAAGTAGTAACATTATGTTCTATTATTTTTCAAGTGTTTTTATTCCCATGTTAAAGGGTGTTAAGGTTGTTTTTTCATAGGATGTGAAAAATCATATTCTGATCTCATTTGAAGTTTTTACTTTTTTTCATTTTAAAATTTATAAAATATTTATAAAAACACTATTTAAAGGGTACCCAATATATTTTATTTAAGAATGACATTTCTGATTCCAGTATTTCTGATGTGCTTCAAGAAAATCTAACAACGTTCCTTAAAACAAGCTCCTGAATAACTTGATATGCTCTCCTTGCACATCTTTCAAGTGTTCTGTTTTTGTGAAATAAAGAATTGCCATCTATTTTTTACTTTGCAAGACTTTTTTTAACAATTGTAATCTAATTAATTTTAAATATTATTTTATTTAATCACTATTGTATCGTCTTCAGTTTATTTGAGCTTTAAAAACATTGTATAATTTTTTTATCTCCTTTTTTAAAGGATTACCTAATAGAATATAATTGATTAAGTTAAATTGTGGTTATAGTAATAATTTACCTTTTTAAGATTTTAGTATGATTTTTGGTTTTGCGGAGTTAAACGCTAATTTTTTTTCTACTCTGTATGGTGTGAGTGTTTAGTAATTTCTTCCATGGCACAGTAACTATGGTTTCTTTCAGAATTGATTAATCACAAAGGGGAAGATTTTTTGTTGGTAGCAAAATATTGAGAAAATCTGGATCTGCCCCTTCCACATTAAACTCCCAAAGATATCTCAACCATTTGATTACGTTGTTTGGTGAAGGGAACAAAATTTGTTACATCAATGAAGAGCCATGGCGGCTGCCTAGCTTGTACAACACTCAACAAAGATTTATATCCTATATACACAATACTGTAATCTATAATGTGAATGAAAATATTTTGACTATAAATATACAGCAAAAAATGGCAGAGAGAGGAACCTTAAAGTTGATGCCGTAATTGCATCAGTAAGTCATGCATAGTCTCTATCTTTTGACTCAGTTGGAGTATGGTAATGTGTTGAGAGGAAGACTCTGAAGTACCAGTATCACTGATTAAATCATTAAGTTTAGCCTTTGATTCCACAAGTGCTTCCTCAAGTAAACTTAATGTTTGTTCCGAAGTTCTGTGTGATTCCTCATTTATGAGAATTGGCAATGGAGAAATTCCTCTACTGCCAATACTTCCGTCTCTACTAACCTTTTCCGGGGAGAAAATCTTATCAATGCCTTCACTTCCTGCAGATAATCAAACCGTTATTAGAAGATTACGAAAATATATAAACTGAGGTTCTGTTTTGTCTGAGAACGAGTTCCCATATAAAATCACATTATCCTACTCAAATTTTGTCAAAGCAAAATTTTTTTGGAGTTTGAAATTTGAATGCAAACAGGCGAGGTGCTTCAGCTTGGAAGCTCCTCTAAATCAGGAACAATAGTAGTCTGCCAAAGCCATGTGATTTGCTCGAATAGTAACCACAATTAAGTTTCCAATTCGTGAGAAACTCCAGACAATTACTATCACGTGTATCATTTATTGTACACTTATGAATTGAAATTTATTCATGTCACACCATCTCCAACCTTAGACTTCTGGTATTAGCTCCCTTAAACATTAGTTTTTTGAGGGTTAACAGTCAGAGTGTACTGTATATTACTATTATATGTTGTAATCGGCTAAGGTTTTCATCAATATAACAGCCCCTAGGATTCGATACACAGACGCTGGTTTTAAAGCATTATCCATTTCCTATTCTAGTCCTGCGCATTTCCTCTCTTTGATCTATATGTATGCCATACCAGTAAGTTAAGCATATTATACCTCAAGTCTTAAATCCATCTTCTGCGCTGTATGAAAATGCAGTTTTGGGAAGATAAAATCACTTCCCAACTTTAGGAAAAGCTAAGTTCCACTAGTGCAGCTTATAATAAAGAGATTTTATGTCTGATAAGAAACAATTCAACGCACAATTTGACAACTTACCTAGGTGCCCAAGTTGATCAATTACTGACTGGCCAATAGAACCTTCTAACTTCAGCAACCGTATAATTCCAGCAGTTATCCGGCCAATTGAGTCAATTTCAGATTTGCACAGAAAAGTTAGGTGCTGAACCTCATCCTTGGTTACAACTGCCTCAATCTGCATGAAGAAAGCATCTCAGATACAACCTTCATATAAAACAGAGACGTGTCATAAATATGAAATTCTTATTACCGGTTGTTTGACAGAGAATTTTAGGTTTTCCACTTCCCAATTAGCCATTTCATCATCAACATTCTCCCCACCTAAAATCAAGCGAACTTCAACACCAATTCCTCCAACTGCGTTGGTGGATTCTTTACCCCCATTTGCAATTAGCATTGATGAAGGAATGCCCTTTTGTAAATGAGGCTTCAAGATTTGCAGACCTTGAACTCCAACCTGCAAGTGTCACCTCACTATGTAAAGAGGAGTGATAGGAGTAGAAGACATCTTAAAGAACAAGAAACAGAAATGAAAGGCTGCAAAAATAAACCAACTATAAGGATTTTGGGTTTTAGCATATTTAAGTATATAAATCAGAGAAAAACCACATTGCATGATATTTAAAATTTTACTAGTTAAGTGGATATTAAATGTGTTCTGACCATTAGGAGCAAAGTCTTTATTCATAGATGTGTTCTGTCCATTTAACCGAAGTAATAAAATAATTTATTCTGATTTTGACAAGATGGAGAAATTAAAAAAGGTATCTGGAAAAAAACAACAATAACATATATACAGAAATATAATTCACTTCAAGGCATGAGAAGCAACGTTTTTTACACGACATTTTATTAAAACCAAGGACATAAATATGTCTTGCAACAGATACACCGATTTAAACCTTATAGTTACTAGTCAACAGAAAAATGTAACTGATATAATTATCCATCTAGGCTATCCCCCACCGTCCCAATGTCAATAGTAGTGTTTTTCAAGTTTTACAATTCCTACTGGATGTGATGCCTGACAAAATGTTGAGCTATTTTGTTTAGCAAGTGCTAATTTTGCTTTATCTCCCTTATAGAGTCAACCAAAATATATTATTCTTGAAAGCGAAAACCAAGTCTTTGATTCTGCAGAAGGTTGGAGAAGAAATTTATAAACATAAACATTACATCTTGAAAACAGAAAGAAAGTTTATTTACCGTAATCAATTCTACTGGATGTTGTTTTATTCTTTGCACTTGTATTTTTCCATCTGGAACATTTGGTGGGCTACTTTTTGCATTTACTCGTAAACCATGGAAAGATGCATGCCAACTCCTCTCTTCTCTGTCTTCATCTTCATGGCTAGAGAACCACCATCTTTCAGCTGTCTCTTGTGTATCTTCAAGGGCAAACAACCAGTCTCTCAATTCTATAGTTACATCCACATCATCAGGCTTCTTCAATTGGGGAAAAGCGGCTTCTTTCCCTTCTAGCCTACTTCCAACTGGTGAAAAAATAGGAAGGAAAGTTATTTAAATAGAGCGAACAAACATGCCCAAGATGAATTAAGAAACCAACTTTTTATGTATTAAGCACATTAACCAACTACAGAAATTTAGACAACATAGTTTGTTTCATACCATCTTCTGAATCATCAACAAGGAGGGGAGTTGCCTTAAAAAGTTTTGACAACGGTCCTTTCTGCAAGTTTTCCAATCCTTTACAAAGACCCATTCCGGGAGCTCCATCAGGCCCAAGTATTCCAAACCTATGCAGGAGGGCTTCAGCATAGTTCATTCCACCACCAAGACGAACACCAGATACAGAAGCTGAGACATTTAAACTATGAGATTCCACGTCTTGTTCATACAATGGTATTACATGCACCGTGCTTATATCTAGAAAAGGGACTGAATGAGCATTTCCATTCAATAGATGCTTCTCATTCTTATGCACCCAAAAAACAGTTCTTAGCTGAGGGTATCCATTGTCACTCAGTGAGGGAGCATTTTCCTTAGAACACAAGAATGAGGCCTTTTCACACGGCAAGAGTCCCTCAGCATCTACACAACTTATCTCAACACTCTCCCAACGTAAAATAGATGAAACAATAATAGCACCTCCAAGGGTTCTATGAGTGGCACTGGTAAATAGATCATCTCCAAGAAACTGCACTAAAGGCAGCCCCTCAATATTAACAGAAGATGACTCCAGAAATCGAAGTTGGAGATTTTTCACTGATAAACTGACAGCAGCATCACTAGGAACCTTGTCCATCAGCTTTCCACCAAAGGATTTGTCCCTAATGTCCTCCAATTGTTTCCTTTTTCCAGCCATTGCTATCTTTTCACTAACTCTCCCAAAATAACCATATAGATCCAGGACAAAAAACAATTGTTCAACAGAAGTGTTGGACAGATACTGTTCACAAGCAACTCCAACCCTCACAATACCCCCAGGCGGGGGAACTTGTAACAAAGGACTGCCATCAGCAGTTGCCATAGCCACTTCTATGCAAGCATCTTTCAGATCAACACATCTCCACAATCCTGCCGTCTGTCCAAGAGAATTTTGACATCCAGGTCCATCAATGTATGCTTCCAGAGACAAAGTAAGCTGGGATGCTCTAGCAGTCCATTTCTCCTGGCTAGCATCAATTGGTTGACCTTCCCAAAGACTAAAGCAAGCAGGATCCTTCTCCAGGTTCAGCATTCTCAGTTTCAGTGAGGGTGAATTTAGAAAGAAAAGCCTTTCAATATGAAGTCTTGCTCCAGAAAAGGAGGTCTGGACTGTATTGTCCATGTCATTTTTGGAAATATCCAATTTGGTCTTGTCAAAAGGAACTGTAATATCCAGTCCCTTGAGATTGAAAATAAAAGATTTCACCGAGAAATCTGGTAAAATATCACCAGGATTGACAACAATACCGTCAGCTAATAAAGAGGATATCCTCAGACATGATTCTTCCTGGAGATGAATCTAAAAATATGGAAAGATTATCAAATTATAACATTGGCAAAAGTACAGAATTGATTCACTTTTTAAGTTTATAACAGGCCATATATTGAAAGATCCTGCACATACCACAAGTGGCTGGCAGTCAATAACAGTTTCAGAAGCAAAGGATGGTGGAAGTGGAGAGGGCATGATCTTAAGAGCATGGAGGCATATTAGAGGGGTTCCCTCATTCAATTGCCACTGCTGTTCTTGTAAAGGATATATTTGAGGGCAAAAGCTTCTGGCTGAAAAAGAAAGGAGAGAAGGCAAGTGAGCAAATAATATATGCATAGCCGGGGTAATTACTTCTTGTCAAGAATATGTTGAATATTAATACCAAATTCTGGCACACGGAAAGCATCTCTGGTGCCAGCTTGCATTGATGGTTGCACTAAGATACATGGAGGGCTACAAAAGGTGTCCCTGCATTCCAATATGTACCGAGTACAGATTAGTTCCATAGTAACAATTAGTCCAGTCAGCACAAAAACAAGGTTGTTAAACAAGTGCAACCAAATTGATTAATAAGTGGGGCATACTGCTAAGAAATTCTTCTCATTTTCAATTGCAATAACTTCTCCCAATTCAACCAAGGTATCTCATTGCCAATATATTCAAAAGAGTACATTCCCACTCCCAGCTTTTAATCAAATCCTATGAGCATGAAATAGATTGACATACACACTAACACTTGCCCACACACTCAGAAAAACTTTCTGAATTCTTTTAATAGTTATTATTCAGAGAGGGAATAGAAATACAAACCTTAAAAATAAGCCACCAATTGTAATTCTTGTCAAGTTATTATCATTATCTCCTTCAGAAAGACTGGCCTGCAAGGATAGTCAATCAACAATATAACTGTACTACGACTGAAGGTCTTATAACATAGCACAATAGACGGTCACAAACATGGAGATATGACATTGAAGAGTGAGGAAGATATAAATATTTGTAAATGGCATTCCCACGAACCAACAATCCCAAAAGGATAAGCTATTGGATGAAAACACATATATGGTTTTATATTGTTTTTCTGAGACAACCATTGTGCAGGAGCTCTTTGGGGTTGAAGCATGAAAAAACTGCACAGACTATATAGTCTAGACTTCAGTTCTTGTTGCCTCAAAGTCAACAATTAGACATTTGCATTATCCAAGCTTCAAGCCCAAAGGATTCCCGCTTAAGGAGATATGTTGGATATACTATTATTCATGTGCCTTCCTTCACCTAATCGCTTAAGCTTTCCAAATAACTGGCTCATAAATAGCACTATAAGTACTTAGTTGCTATTAAAAAAACTAACTTATCATGCCAAAATCACATACACTGCATATATTTATTGTTTACAATTTTTTTCTTATTTCTGAATTATTCATATCAGATGTGAAAATGACATGTACACACCCACTCCTGAGGGTTACCATCAACATCTTATTACTCTTCGAGCATCCAAAGGACCCAAATAAACTAAACTATATATAAGGTGTCTTAAGGCCTCAAAGAGAGTCTTAAAGGAAAATATAAGCCTCTATATGAATTTCTTTTTGGCTCAAGGTATTTGATAGGTTCTTGTAATCAAGAACCTATGGAAAAACACTCGAAAACACAATGAACAATTCCTCTGAATTGTACAGCCTCCTTTTATTGCAAAGAATCAAAAAGAATGATGCTTACAAGGTAACCCGAGAGCTTAACCTCTCTCCAAAGAACTAGAAGAGTTCCCGCAAAACAATAATACTCCAAAACTGACTCTCCCAGAGCACCCCAACCCTTTCTATACACACTTCCTAACTACCAGTAGAGGCCTAACAATACCACCCTCCCCCGAAACAACCTTGTCCTCAAGGTTGAAGTTAGGACATTGGTCTGCCATAGTGCTCCTGTCCTCCCAGGTTGCGTCTTCTCTTTTACCCTGCAAATTCCACGTTTGATCCCATGGTCATCCAAGTGACCACTGGGCCATACATCTGCAATCTCAGCATACCACTTTCTGATGTGTGGACCTGCGTTTTCCTCTCCAATGCAGCATCCATGGCCAACTTTCTTTTTGTATTTGTTTTTCCACCAGGATCAAATTCTTGAAAATCACCAGACGCTTCACCTTTCCGTTGCTGCTTGGATTCAAAAGTTGGGGTTAGCATCCTAATCAGGTCAATAACTTTTTTCTTTATTTGTTGAAACCTATTATCCTCCTCCTGGTGCTCCATTTCCCGAAAATAAGGCAGCCCTTTAATTTCCTGAAACACCCTTGAGTGCTGCTCTGCTTCCTGCGCAGCTGTCAACTCACTTTGCCACTCATTGTTCTCTCTAGACAGCGCACGTTTCTCTCTCTCCTGGAACATTTGGTAGTGCTGGTGCAGAACCGCACTCAGCTCTGTTTGCACAGGGGTCAAATCACTTTGCCTCTCTCCGTCCACCTCATTCTCCACTAGACCCACTTTCCTAACTAGTGTCCACGTTTCAGCATCTGCAAGGTTGAGGAGGGCTTTCGATTCCACCTGCTGTTTGGAAAAAACAGGGTCCCCTTTTACTCTCACCCTTTTACCCACCAGATCATATCCCATGGTCATTTCTATGCCCAAAATAATATCTACACCCCTGAAGTCAAACAAATAAAAGACTCCCTCCACCGTAGCTTCTCCCAACTTCAATCTAATTTTATCACAACGTCTCCGGGTCGTTTTCTTCCGCACATCTCCCAGGCCCACCGGATACGGCAAAGTATCAATCAAAGGTAACTTCAATTCCTCCACTAACTTCCGACTGACAAAATTGTGGTTGGTGCCACTATCAATGAGGACCACCACGCTTCTTCCTCCGATCCACCCCGTCAACTTCATCGTTCTGGTTGGGGTCATCCNTTCTNNTNAGCAGGCGGACAGCTCCATGGACTTTGTCTCAGGTTCCACCACTTCCTCACTCACAACTTCCTCCTCATCTTCCTCCAATAGCAGCACACACATGCTTCTCTCGGTGCAACGGTGGCCAGGTGCGAACGACCCTCCACATAGGAAACAATTTCCCTCCTCCCTTCGTTTCGCAAACTCTGAGTAGGGTAAATTCCTACAATTTCTCCCTCCGTTATCGAAGTTCGTCTTTGTAACCCCACTCACCTGTATCACCTCCTTGGGCACCGACCCACTACTCTTAGCTAGCCCCGTTCGGTTCTGGGTTTGTCGACGGGGTTCAACCCACAACACTGTCTCGCTCGACCTACTCCAATTTGTCAGGTTTCTTCCCATTCCTCCTCCTCTGATCTTCGCTCCTCCGTGAAGTTCCTCCCTATCCCACACGATTGGCATCGCGACCGTCAAATCCTGAGAATCGACAAGACGCACCTGGTTGCGTATCGGTTCCTGCAATTCTCTCAAGGTCAATGTTGGGGCGTATTCTTCCTCTCCCGACTGCTTATTGGTCGCCACCCCTTCAACGGTTGAGCCCCTGTTCCATTCTTCAAATTGCCACACCATTGCCCCCTTTAGTCCTTCCCAAGAACGATTCTTGGCTTTAGCCTTCCAGGCTTTGAACCAGTAGTGAGCGCTGCCCTCCATACTGAATTCCGTTAGGCACACCCTTTCCTCCGCTACCACACCTTGCAATTCGAATAACTTCTCTACCTTAGAGACCCACCCCAACGAATCAAACCCTTCGAAAGTGGGTAGTTCTACCCTTTTCTTCCCGTTGGGTTGCACAGCATGTCGGTCCCAATGTTGGTCGTCCTGGTTGTGGCCTCGACCACCCAACCTCCTTATGATTTCTTGCAAATCTTGGCGCATTGCTTTATAATCTTGGCGTATTGCTTTATAATCTTGGCATATTGTTGCATAATCTGGTCGCAACGCTCCTATTTGCACCTTCATTCTATCAACTGCCATTTCCTTCTCCCCCACCCGATTCCGGCAGCGATACGATAGTTTCGTGAACACTTTACCCCCCACTGCGAAATGGCAGTTTCTCGATCCTTCACCCCCACTGCTAAACGTCAGTTCTCCTATTTCCGGCAGTCTCTCAATCCGACAGCCCCACTACGATCCGGCAGGTCGGACCAAATGATAGGTTCTTGTAATCAAGAACCTATGGAAAAACACTCGAAAACACACAGAACAATTCCTCTAAATTGTACAGCTTCCTTTTATTGCAAAGAATCAAAAAGAATGATGCTTACAAGGTAACCCGAGAGCTTAACCTCTCTCCAAAGAACTANAAGAGTTCCCGCAAAACAATAATACTCCAAAACTGACTCTCCCAAAGCACCCCAACCCTTTTTATACACACTTCTTCCTAACTACTTCCTAACTACTTCCTAACTACCAATAGAGGCCTAACAGTATTCCATTCTACCTATTAGATAAGGCCAAGGTAACCAGCATCCCTATCGAGATTAATATGGACAAGTAGCCAAGAAAAAAATTGTGAGAAAAAAGTGTAAGATGGTCTCAGAAAAGAAAGCACAAAAAGACATACCCGAGAGAAAAAGAGAGACTGCATCAAAAGCTCAAGCTGGAATTCTGTAAATTAGTGATAATAATTAGATCATTATGCTAGCAATGATATACCCAAAGCTAGAATTTTAATAATAATTCAAGAAGACAAAGATTAATATAAAAAGACTATGTGCAAGCTAACGACAAACCAGTATCTTTAATACAAAGAAATATATGATCCACGACAATTGAGACAAGAGAACGCCCAGCTGCTTCAGTGGATCGCTGTCATGGTACAGTTACATACATATTTAGAGAAATCCAAAAATGAAATATGATAATATTGGGCTTAACAAACTACAGAGGTGTTCCCAAAGGTGAGAAAAGTTAAGACAATCTGAAAAATGCTGACCTTGGAATCAACATCACCCCGGTTTAGACAAACATAAACCCCCGTCATAAAGCGGAGAAGTGCGCGTAGTCCTGATCATATTTGTACCATTCCCATGTCATATATCACCATTTGTTTATCAATTCAATATTCAAGAAACTCAAAATGTGCCCTTTTACTAACCTGGTTCGCTTAGTGCAGGGCAAACAGCTTCGTTTATGTGCAATTGAACTTCAAGCCCGAGCGGACTATTCAACTCAGTTCTCTGAATTGTGATCTGGTAATGAAAAAATTAAGCTATATTTCATGATTCATAAAATACTGTAATAAAACAGATGATTAAAACATGTAAGGGAAACTGCATTACTTACATATGCTTCTCCTGATATTCCTTCAATAAAACGCTCTCCTCCAAAGAATACACGCTTTGCTCCATCATCATCCCTAAGGTTTGACCCCTCCTCAGAGAGGTCTAGTGTAGCTTCTGTGAACATGTCGGGATGAGGTAAAAGATCAATAGACAAAGATTGCCATTCCAGTTTCTGGGTAGAACATAAAAACGTGAGAATAGTTATATGGTAATACACATATGGGCAACACAGTATCATCAACATTGAGAATATAGCACAAAATATTTTTTTGTGAAATGTTGTAATGAAATCACACCTATACAGATTAAATACTGATAATATAGAAGAGAGATGTGAAAGGACATAAAATCACACCAATAGAGATTAAATACTGATAGATTAAAACTAGTGAAGGGGAAGATATATTACTTTGAAGACATATATGTACTTCTTGTTACTGGAGAATTCCCGCGCTTCCTTAAGATTTACAACCTGGTAGTAAAAGTTCTTCAATGTAGTGCTATAGGCAAGTAGAATCAGAAAGCCTGAGTTTTGAAATAATTACCTGCCAGTTTTCATTTGTAGTATACAACAAAAGGTTGCGTATGGTGATAGATGCCATAGGTGGTGCCCTGTGACAAGAGGTAGTGAATGGGGATATTATAAAAGATTTGGGGCAGAACCAGATTGAGTCACGGAAAGTTTCATTCATAAATTGTCTTTGAGACAAACACAGCAAAATCTACCACCCGTCAGGTCTATGCTAAAGAATTAAGACTGTCCCCTCTGACTCACCCACTATATTCTAACACCATTGCAATAAACACGGTTTAGATATTGCATCAATCCCAGCTGGGAACAAGATACTAGTATCAAAACTTGATAGGGTTGGTAAAACATAAATTATTAAATGCTAAAGAAGATATTGTATAGAGAGCAATGGTTCAGAGCACTGGCTGGTATCAAGAACTTACCATGTTGCTCCCCCTTGGCGACGAGAACCACCACAAGTTTCAAGCAATAGATTGACTGTTTGAATTTGTATAGTCATGCCATCTGCAATCTGACAATCACCCGCAGTCAGTAAGAACTAGTAACAATCAAACAAGATAATTGCATTCATGGACAATTGATCAGCCTAGGAATTTCGAGCCTACTAGGAAGGATAAAACTATTAGGCTGAACAGCACTACGATGTTGCAACCTTTCACTGCGTCCTTTTCCTCTATTAGGCTCGATAATAGACTAAAATTAGTAATCTCTCCTTATAATCAATAAATTATCTTTGCGTACATCTTTACTATGTTATTAAGAATTCTTCCCCACAATATAAATGTTCAAATTCAAATCCCACAAACTTCGTTAAAATTGCCTACAAAATCAACCGAAGCATGATTTGACTACGAACAACATATATGAACTCATGCTTAGATAAATAAAGAAAAGAATCAAGCTCAAACCTTATCAGCGAAACCATAACCACTTCCCTTGGCAGAGGCAGCCGACGGCGCGGAACTGCAGTAATCGACAAAAGAAAAAAAAACGTGAAACAAACGGCAGCAAAAGCATAAAGCATCACCAGCCTCGTTTCATTGTTTACCAGTTCGAACTAAGCGATGCATCAAAATCAGAATTCTCCTCGAGAACCAGATCGAGTCTATCAATATGCACGACGATTGGCTCCGTCTGCACATTGCTCACAGACGGAAGCTGCAAAAAAGCCACAAACAGCAAATCACAATTCACGATCGGAAACACAGCGAAGAAGTGAAAGATAATCAGTTACCGTAAGCAACTCAACTGTTATCTCTAGTTTTCCGACTTTGGCTGTGGCAACGTTGAGCGCCGGCGGCAATCCGACACTGGAATGCAAAGCGTCGCCGTCGATATCTGAGAGCGAGAATCGAATCAAAGTCGGTGAAATGAAATTTAAGTTCGAAATTTGGATTTCAATGTACCTAAATTGGAGAGGTGAACGGTGCGTCCCTGCAACTTGAACTGGTCTCGAGAGAAGGATTTGAGCCAGTACTTGAGAGTGTACTCGAGAGCCCGACCCAGTATTGACTCCATCTGCTGAGAGTACCCGGGTTCCAATCCTGAGGTTCGGGTCGGGCTTTGCCGTGAGTTGATTTAAGGCTTTCCTTTCTTCGTCTGAGGCAGCGATCTCTGGTATTATTGTAGAGGAATTAAACGGAATTTAGATTGCGGCTAGGCACGTGCGGCACGTGTGAGAGAGATGGCGCTGTTTTTGAGTCAGAAGAGGACCTCGCTGTGTTTGGAGTTTGTCTATTACTGTGGGTTTGAAGGAAAAACTATGATGCATACAATCAATTTTTTAATTTATTTTCAACTTTTCAGCCAAATTTTCCTAACTTATATATAGTTACAAAAGATAAGAAAAGTGAAAAGAAAAAACAAAATTAATGATAACACACATTTAAATTTATCTGATATATATTATAAAGATAAAATAATTATAAAAAATAAATATTTATAATTTTTAAAAGGAAAGGAAGTTAAAAACAAAAAAAGATAGTCAAAAATTTGTAAATGTGAAAATATTATTTCATTTCCATATATTGTATGGTGAAAAGGGAGTAAATTTAATAAAAAACGTGATATTTATGGAATTGGTTTAAACACTCCCTTCGTCCTCATTTTTGTATGGTAATCTCGGTTCGGTCCTCATTTTTTTCATCTGCCTCAATTGGGTCATATTTTTTGAAAAAACGAACGAATTTTACCCTAACAATTAACTAATCTCAAACGGCGTTAGTATTAGCTTAGTTGTATTTTTTCTTTTATTCACGTGACATTGTGCACTAAAATTGAATGGCTCTTGTGTTTTATCCAGGTGGGCGACCAAGCCCTAACACTTAAGGGCATCCCCTCTCATCCAAAGTGTATTTTTGTCTTGGGGAAGAAGAGGTTCATCTTTCGTCTTTCGTCTTCGCCAAACACACTTGTTGTCTTTCGTCTTCGCCAAGTCAAGCACTATGCTATTGAGGTGTTGATAAAGAAGTGTCTCGCTCATCTTCCTCTTGCAAATGTTTAGGTTCGGCCATGCAACACAGTAGTGGCAGTGTTAGGAGGTTGGGTACAAAACCCACATGCTTTTGTGGTCAGAATGCAGTGTTCCGCATTGTGAAAACCCCTAAAATAAGGGGAAAAATTCTGGGGTTGCCCTAACTTCAAGGTCAGTTTTACACAAGCATAAATCTTTGTCTATTTATTTGGGTTTTGACGAAGGAATGTGTCTTCTTGTTAAACAGGGTGGCAGTGAAGAATTGGTTGGCTGCAACTTCTTTCAGTGGTGCATTGAAGAAGGAAATGAAGGAAATGGGCTGAATGTAGAAGAAAGGAGTGGCAGTGTAAGAAATGAAGAAGTGGGTGTGATGAGCATGGAACACAGTGCGCTGCAGATGGAAGAAACATCTGGTGAAAAGATCAGAAAGACTTTTATAGAGAAAAGTTTAGTTAAATTGGAAAAGTGGTTGAAATTCTTAGTGGGGATGATCTTCGTGGTATTTGTTTTGAATGTAATTGTATTAGCAATGTTGTTGAAACTTGGTTGATATTGTCTCATTTGATTTCATTTGTGAAACTTGGCTTTTATGTAATGTGCCTTTTATTCATGAACGTGAGTGATTACAATGATAATATGTCTGATTTAATTTCTTTTAATTATATTGGTCATTTAAGTGGAAAACAAACATCATATTGCAATGAGCAATAAAGATCATGTCTGATAACGAAATTGGGCAAAAATCACTTTGTCATAACCAAAATCATTGTCTTACATCATAACAAAGTGTGTTCAAAATGATAAGATCATTGTCTTACATATCCAAAATACATGAAGATTACATCATAACAGAGTGTGTTCAAAATGATAGAGCAAACATTTGCTACAAAATATAAATAAGTTCACTACATTAGATCATTCATCACGTACAGGCATAGTTGTTTCGTCAGTAATAGGAACTTGTGTTGCTGAAGGTTGGTTGGGTTCTGGTTGTTCAGTACGAAGCATAGTAGATTCTTGAGTTATTGGAACATCTGTTAATGGAGGTTGGGTGACTTGTGTTTGTTCAACAGATTGGGCAGTAGGAACCTCTACTGTTGGAGGTCTTTATGGACAACCTATTTTTGTTGTGTCCAAGTTCTTTGCAGATGGCACATTTTTTTCTGTGCCCAGCCTTTTTAATTCACTATCATTCTTCTTCAACTCCCAATCCTTCAGTCTTCATTTCTTCTTGGGCCTTCCTGGAATTGTCTGCTTCTTTGGTGGCAATATATCTGAATAGGGTGTAACATCCCAGACATGTTGACCATTGATAGGGTTAAGAATTGTGTTGTAAGTATCTTCATACGTAAACTTCCTTAACCAGTGCCCAATGTAGTCTTCTGCATTTATATTTGTTAGCAAAATGATGAAGATGAAGTTTTGATGATGCTTAAATCAAGTTAAGATATATCAGGATTCATAAAGATCCTTTGAAAACTTATTTTTTTGTTATTAAAAGCTTTTGTAATAATTGTAGTTTATTGCTTAGGACTTACATTTGTAATAGGTTTTGATTCTTGTACCTTCATATTTTATATTTGTTGTTCAGAATCATAAATGCACGGTTTTAATCGATTAAACCAAGTATTAATCAATTAAAACGTTACAGGTGCTGAAAACTCAACTGGCAAGGGAATAATCGATTAATTCCTTTTTTAATCGATTAGTTAATCGATTAATTCTTAGAATAATCGATTAAAACTAGCCGTTGGAGTTTTCTAGTTTTTGAAAACTAGCCGTTGTACTCATTTAATCAATTAACACTAATATTAATCGATTAAATCCGTTAAATAGCCAGTTTCGAAGAATGGAAGAGTATTTGCTTGAGTCTATATATAGGCTCCCTTTATCCTTCAACAGCAACTCTTCCCTTGTGCTAAAACACTCAGAACTCTTTGAGAAGTGTGTGCTCTTGCTCAGCTAAGGAAACTCTTGTCTGTGGTACTGGTACATTGCTACTACGGTGACAGAGGAATAACTAGTTCATCCTTGGTGTGTCTAAGGAGGTGTGTGGAAGAGGATCATCCTTCGTGAAGTATTCGGAGGAGGTGTTTCATCCTTCGTGAAGTATTTGGAGGAGGTGTCTCATCCTTTGTGAAGATTCAAAGGAGGTGCAGGTTCATCTCTTGTGGTATCAAGAGAGGTGGTTTCTAAACTTTTACAAATTGTTTCTTTGTGATTGTAATTTGTAATTATTTTGTGCTTAGTGAACAATTTATCTTGGTTGGAGATAAGCAACTGGACGTAGGATTGGTAAGATTCAAACCAGTATAAAAATCATCTGTGCAAATTTCTCTCAACCTTACTCTTTTATTTATATTTATTATTTGCGTAGTAAGATAAATTGAGAAGAAATTAATAGGCACACATTTGAATTAAAACCTCTCTTGGTTTGTTATTCCACGCTAACAATTCCGCTGCAGCAGTTTTGACAATATTCAAAAAATTTATTGCAGTTATGGCATGAGTACAAGGAATGTCAGTAATTGTCCATTTTCTACATGTGTAATCCATGCTGTTAACATTCACAACAAATTGTTGCCCAAATTGTGAAATATGTTACTTTAAATAATTTTTCTCTTGACCACCTATAATTAATACACAATTGACAACACAGTTAGCTGGATCAATATAAATGCCTAAAATCAATGGAAACAGACTTAACATGAATGGAAACAAACTTTATAAAAGTTACCTTGATAACCAATATCTAGTTAACCATGACTCTTTCTGAAATTTGTTGAAAACCTTAGGGCAGATTGAACCTTGATATGATGTCATCTTTGTCCTGTTGGTAGCCCATCTCTTCATAATGTAAGCCCTAATGTCTTCTAACATGCTAATAATTGGCTTAGCCCTACTATCAACTAGCACACTATTAAAGGCCTCACACATGTTGATCAAAGGAGTGTCACATTGTGATCTAGAAATGAATCTATATCTTGACCAAAACCTAGGATAAGTAAATATAACTTGTCAAGTATTTAAATGTCAACTGTGAGTATATGAAATAAATATAAGATTGAATACATACCTAGTGGAATGGCAAGCAAGTATTTAAATGCGTCTAAATTTATGTCTTTAATAGTCCTCATTTCAGCCTTCCATTGTTGTGGATGTATAGCTGTTGCTACCCTCCACATGAGACGTTTAAGGTTTTTTCCAGGAATTTTTTTTTTCTGAAGTTTGAATATAAATGCCTAACACAAAATCTTTGTTCTACCCCAGGTAGAAGATCTTAAATAGCTGGCAAAAGACCCTAAGATATTCAAGATATTGAGTTACATATACAATATATTGTAATTAACATTTGTGTAATGAAGATATTCAGTTATATGTAGAAGATATTGAACATTGATTGACCTTTTGTTGGTCTGAAATAAATGTGCATCCTGCACAGACAGCTTCCTCAAGGTCCTCAATTAGATGCTCCAAGAACCAAGTCCACGACTCTTTGTTTTCTACCTCAACAACAACATATGCTATGGGCAACATTTGCTCGTTTCCATCTCTTCTCACTGCTATTAGTAACTCCCCTCCAAACTTGCCTTTCAAAAAGCATCCATCCATCCCAATAATAGGTCTACATCAAATGAAGCTATCCTTTCATGCCTTCAAGCATACATAAAATCTTTGGAATATTACCTCACCATTACTATTATCAACTTTTATTTGTATTGTTGTACCTAGACGTGTTTTCATCAACTCATGACCATAATCATAAAGTCTTCTAAATTGTTCCTTGAATGACCCTTCAACATTATCTTTTGCCATGACTCTTTCCCTAAAAGCCATATTTCTTGAAATTCCTACATTCCATCCTAGTCACTTTCTCCCTAATGTTCTTGACCTTCATAGTAGGGTTTTCTCTCACAGTTTTGTCCATCCTTTGACTCGACCACTTTGAATTCATTAACTTTACATTGAAATCTTTACTACAGTTGTGAGCATCAAACATTTTTCTTAGTTGCCATGCATTGACATCACTCCTAAAGGAACAACAGGCATACCATTTACAATTTCCTTTTCCACCCAAGCACTTCACAAAAATCCTTTCTTGTCATTCTTAATAAACTTTAAACTTCTACCATTACTTAGTGCATAAGTCCTAATGGCATCTGTGAATTCCTTTTTCTCAGCGAAATAGGTTCCTACTTCCCATTTATAAGCCTCAAAACTTTTAGGAATACTAAAAGTGAGAAACTTTATCTTAGTGGACCCATCATTGTCCTCACTATCTGCTTCACTAATCAACTCCTTTGATAGCCACTCATTGTCAAACAACCCACGGACATCATGAATACAAACATTATCTGTTGACCGTGAAGACTCAACTACTGGACTAGAAGGTTCTTGTCTCACATTTCCTTTAGAAGTCTCAATGTCACACTGGACGTTGACATCAATTAGACTTTCTTCACTGACATCAACTTCTTCACCATCCACATCTTCATCCTCAATCTCTGCCTCATGTACATCCTCACCATCATTGTCCTCTGCATCATCATCCTCTCCTAAATGCTCCAGCTCAAAATCATGTACCTTAGCTTCCTCTACATGATTGACCTTACCATCCTCAACCTGATGGACCTAAACATCCTCACCATCACCCTCACCCTCATGGGCATCACCTTCACCCTCCACCCTTTTTGTTCCAACTTCAGTATGGACCTCACCATCACCCTCATGGGCATCCCCTTCACCCTCCACCATTTATGTTCCAACTTCAGTATGGACCTCATGATAACAATTGAAAAACAGTTATTTTCATGCTTCATTTGAGATCAAAATACACCCTTTAAGGCTTAGAATGAGCTTAGAATCAAGCAAAACACGTAAGTTGAGTCGGTTGAGAGTCAAAAGCTGTTTTTAGAGATATTATGCTTGTTTTGCAGCGTTTTTGATGAAAATGAAGAATGGGATTGAAGATGGAAGGTCTTAGACTCAAGAAAGAAGAAGAAACATGAAGAAAAAAAGAGTCTAGAAACCGTCCAGCGCCAAAATCCAACACTGGGCGGCCAAATGTGAGGAGAAGCCACTGTTTGGCGCCCAGGCAGGGAAGCCAGGCGGTGGCGCGATCATGGGCACACCGTCGGGCGCCAAAGTGCGACGCCAGGTATAAATAGCCCAAGTGCGACTTCAGATGCATTCTTTTGACAGAAGGGGGCGGCCAGACCTAATTTTCACTCCTTGGAGAAGATCTCTTGGATGCTTAGGCTCCTTTTTATCCAATCTAGGGTTTGCTTTTCCATTCTTCCATCATTTTTCATCTAATTTCACCATGACAATGGTGAACTAAACCCTTTTGTTGTTGAGGAACAATGTAATATTTTGAAACTCTCTTTTATTGAAACTCTTATTTATTTATATGCTTGTTGTATGCTTTGATTATCAATTGTTGGGTTTCTCATCTGCGCTTAATGCTTTTATCGTTTAACTCATTCGATAATTGTTGTTTGTCTTTAATGATACGGGAACGTACGGTACTGTCATGAACTAGTGGAAAATTCCTTGATTAAGCAATACCACCTAGGAATAGGGGGTAGGACGATCAATTGTTTTTGCTTCCATTTATCATGCATTATTAATTACTAGGGGAGGTTAGGGATAGCAAGCCAATAATTTGGGTTTTAGGCTCTTTTCGCCGAGGGATCGGGTTAAGGGTAGACTAAGAAAGTTTGCATGACAATTAGATAACAAAACGAATCAAATAAGAGGAGTAGATAAGAGAAAGTGGATAAGATGAAATTGTAAACCCCAACAACTCCATTCATCCATAGTCTTTTTCTCGTCAATTGAATCAATCGCATTTGCATGTTTACTAGTTGTTTCTTGCATCCAAACCAATTAATTTTTCTTTGCAAGTCTTACGATTTTAGTTTACACGAAAGATAAGGCCTTCGAGTCCTTTGGGGAGAACGATATTGGGTTTACCAATTATATTACTTGATACAATCTGGTACACTTGCCAGAGTGTTAATAAGTTTTTGGCCCCGTTGTTGGGGACTCGAGGTTTAACTTTTTCAAGTAGTGTAAATATACTGAAATTTGACTTGTTTGTAATTATTGTTTTTATTTTGTTTTGTTTTATTTTTCTTTAAAAGTGCTTTTAGGGTTTTTGTTTCTTGTGTATGTAGGAAGCAATACACACTAGGAGTAAGAAGAATTAGCAACCTCTTCTTGAAGGGCTATCAGACAGGAGAGGAAGGAAAATTAGACGTCCTTCACGTGAAAATTTTCCCTCTCCTGAAAGACTTTTGCAATCTTCACTAGAGACTTTTGCACAGGATACAGAGGAGATGGCGGACCAACCTCCTCCAAGACGCACAATGGCGGACACATAAAACACGGTTGGTCCTTTGCACTTTAACAGTATAGCCATGCCAGCAAATAATGCAACAAACATGGTGATGAACCCTGTACTCGTCCAGCTAGTACAGAGCAACCAATTTCACGGGTTGTCAAATGAGAATCCCTATGATCATTTGACTACTTTTAGTGAAATCTACAATACCGTCAAGATGAACGGAGTTTCTGATGACAGGGTCAAACTCAGCTTGTTTCCTTTCTCTCTTGGAGGAAACGCTAAAACATGGTTGCATTCATTCCCAAAAGGTACTTTCAAAAATTGGGAGGTTGTGGCAACAAAATTTGTTAATAAATTCTTTCCACAGACAAAGATCAATCAAGGGAAGCTGGAAATTTCTTCATTCAAACAAGGAATGGAAGAAACTCTTGGATAGGCTTGGGACAGATTCAAAGGTTTGTTGAGGAAGACCCCAGTCCATTGGTTTGACAAGACCTCATATCTACTTGCTTTCCTTGGAGGCCTACACACTTAGTCAAAGATGATGCTAGATGCTTCAGTTGGAGGCAGTATAAACAGAAAGACTAAAGATGAGGCCTATGAATTGATTAAAGACATGGTTATGAATGAAGTGACGCATAATGAAAGGGGCGTACAGAAAGGAAGACTTTTGCATCTCCCTGTTGATGATGCTATGGCTGCTCAGAATCATCTCCTTACTCAAAAACTGGATAAGTTAACAAAGGTCCTTTTTGAACTTCCAAAGGGGATAAGGAATATCTCTCAAACTCAACAACTTTGTGATCTATGTGGTGGTGACCATATTAATGGTCAATGTGCTTTTCCTGAAGAAATGCAGTAGGAAGTCAACTACATGGGAAATCAACTCCAGTACAGGCAAGGTAATTTTAACCAAGGCAATTCTAGCCAAGGTTGGAAGAACCACCCTAGTATTGGACAAAATCAAAATAATTTTTCTAGGCAAGTATGAAGCTTTCGGCAGCAACGACCATCACCCTTATGGTAGCAGGTGAATAGCTTGACAGAGACTGTTAGAGGCTTAAGTGACATATTTGATAAATTTTTTAAAGTATATAAGTCTCAGTTAAACAGTAATCAAGCCAGCTTCAGAGCATTGGAGACACAGATGGGCCAGTTGTCTAAAAGGATAGAAACCACCGAGAAGAATCAGTTTAGGGCTAACATTGATGCTAACCATAAAGATGAGTGCAAAGCTATTCTGACAGGAGATAAAAGTAAGGCAGAAGTGGAACTAATTAACTTTGAAAACAGTGAAGAAGAAGATGAAGAGATGATGAGTGCTGATGAATTTAATGAGCAGAAAGGCAGTGAAGATGAAAAAGAAGAAAGTGAAACAAAAGAAGAAATACTAAGCGAATGGATGGAAGAAAGCTGAGGATTCGGTGTACTGGAGACACCAACACAAAGGATAACACGTGATGTTGCTGGGACAATTTATTTTGTTGTAAAACATTAGTTTTAGGATTATTTCATTTTTTGAACTTGTAATTCTTTGGATATTTGAACAATTTTTGGGTAGCATCTACTAAGGGATGCTAACTTTTTGTATCCACTGAAGGATACCAGGAAGGTACACCTATTGATGGGTGTTGGAAAGGATTGCACTTACTGATGAGTGCTAAACAGGTTTGGGTCAGGCTCGTGACGTTAAACAAGCGCTACCTGGGAGGCAACCCAGTTGATCGTTTATTTGTTTTTAAACTCTGTCTTTAGTGCATTATAGGCTTGCATGTTCATTTGAGAGGGGAAAGACATGTAATTGAAAAGTTGAAGGCAAAAATCAGGTGCTATAGGGAGGAATTGCGCAAAAGCAAGCAAAGAAGAGGGGGGAGAAACTACTGCTCACCGTCGGGCGGTGCATTTTGTCGCCGGGCGGTGGTGGCGAACACCCCAGCCCAAGCTCTTTAAAGATGGGCGGTTTTAGGTGTTCTGCACTTGAATCCCCTCCTTTGCATTTCGCCAAGCGGTCTCCTTAAGCCTTAGCACCTAATTTGCACCTTCAAAGGCTTTCCAAAGAGTTTTTCCCACATTTTCTTACCACCCACTCACAAAAACCTAGTTTCTTGTCTAAAATTTGGAGTTTTTGGTGAGCATTGTGCATTGGGAGCTATTCATCATCAATTGGAGGAATTCTTGCAAGCATATAGCATCTCCACTCACGTAAGTTGTGCAATTTCATTCTTAGGTTTCTATTTTTGAAATTTGATGAAGAACATGCTTAGGGACATGCTAAATTAGGATTTTTTTGATTTCTATGCATGAATTGATGAAATAGGAACTGTTTAAACTGATTGAATTGCATGGATTTTGTCTGGATTGATGGAATTAGTGTTTGAGTGGAGATTAGGACAGTTTAGAAGAGTTGAGGTCCCAATATACCTACATAAGCAAGACGTCACGGAGCTTGCGTCAAGAAGAGAAGAGTTGAATATTACATTAATTCAGTTATGGATGATGTAAGTCTATGAGCAATTATTTATATAAAATTGATTTATGTATATCAAGTATACTTATATCAAATGTAATTTTTGATTTAAGGTATATGTTTAGTGTAAGTAACAACTTGGGTACAATGATGTCTATGGTTTCATTGATCCTCGATTCACTAACGAAGCAAATAAATTTGATGACATCCAAACATACCTCATCAGCTGCTTTGCAAGGGGGAAGGAGATATATTTTATCCGTTATATATATGGGTAAGTGAAGTTTATTAACTTCAAAGTTCCATCTATGATTTTAATATATAAAAATTAAGTTATTATCAATTTCAGGCACCATTGGCAACTACTTATTGTTTCCATACTGGAGAATGTTGTTGTGTGGTTCTGCTCATTACACAAGTCTCCTCCCAAACATCTCAGACAAGTAGTTGATTGGTAAGAACCTCAATGTTTGGACTTTCTTTGTTATATAAATGAATGTTAAAGCCTTTTTTTTAATAGTTCCATTGCAGCACATATGATGTTGTCTGGAAGATCAATTGCTAATAGTAAAAAGCTTGCATAGTTGGCTCTCAAAGTTTGACATATGCTAAAGCCATATTTTCTTATAATTTTTTTGTTTTGATGATTTTCACCAACTATTTACAACTATGATGATATATTATACTGTCACAGAAAAAGTAGGTTATATGAGTGTGGATACTACGTAATGTATTGGATGACACACACTATTTGTGCCCATATTACAAGTGGTCGGGAAATAGTAATATTTAGATTTAATGAATTTTATTTTTTTCCACCATTTGGAATTCATATACATTAATTAATATCATGTGTCTTGTGCAGAGATTCAAGACTCCTACTCTACTTCCTAAGAAGCCACTTACATTCCTAAGGAAGGCAATTGCAAAGCCTTTATTTAGATTATACAATAATGCGTAGTTATTAGGATTTAAAGTACATTAGCACATTAGTTTATTTATAGTTATTAGCACATTATGCTTTAAACATTATGTGATGTAAATATTGATTGTTGTCTTGAATATGTGTTGTTATTATACTGTTTGATATGCAAGTCTATTTTTGTGATAGTGGATATCAAAAAACAAACATGCTATCAAATAAATTTTGTGAAATATAGGCCTCGGTTGAGGCAAAATTTGAGGTAGAAAGCTTGTTTACGGCCTCGGTTCAACCACAACTAATGCCATAGGGTGCACGTGATTTAAAAAAAATAAAAATAAAGGGTTTTGGCATCGGTTCTAGATTGGTTGTCATGGGCTCACGATATTACCTTGATAATAACCCCTTCATCCTTTTTTTTTTCTTCCTTACTACTTCGGGTCCAGAGGAACCGAAGCAGAAACCTTGGGCATATTACCTTGGTTGGAACCGAGGCCAAAAGTCCCCCACCTTTTTCCCACGCCAATATAGGCCTCGGTTCAAAAACCGAAGCGTATTGTCAAAAACAGTCGTTGTCGTTTCCCTTCGCTGCACTAGTATAATGTCAATGAATAACATTCACTAATACAGGAAAGGGATTTGACATCAGTCATTTTTTGGGGTTCTACTCTAGTTCTATAACTGAATCATATCATGAGCGAGTTAAAAATTGGAGGCTTTAGGTTTTTGTTTTTAACCAAAATCTATATAGGACATCAAAAATTAAAATTATTTAAATGGGAGTATGCTTTTAACAATGGAATGCACAATGAGCAATGCTTGAACAATGGAAAGAGAAGGCGTAAGCAATAGACCAAGACGTCAACAATTAATGGAGCAAGGTGTGACCTTGATGAACCTACGATGAAGACCAACACATGTCACTATGTGTCTCCTCATTTACAAACAAACTTTAAACAGACGAAAACAAATGAGAGAAAGAGGAAAATGAACCTCAAGCACTAAGAAATGGTTTGTGATGACCATTAATGGAAATGGAGAAGAGAGGAGAATAAGATGTTTTGCGAAAAGATGAGACGAGAACCAGATGCTTCACAGGACCAACAACGACAATGAAGGAGGGCTTCGCATGGAAAGGAAACCAACAATGGCCTATTCAGTTTCAATAGAGAAGGGAGAGTGTCAATTTTTGTCGTTGCAATGGAGAAGGTTCTACAACAGCGTAATGTTGTGGCAAGGAAGTAACTTCTAAAAATTTAACCTTAGGCTGAATAATAGACTTTGGTTCTTTAAAGAACTAAAGTCTATACTAGTATATGTTTCGGTTATTTTAGGATTGAAGTCTATAGTTTTGTAAATAATTTCAAAAATGTTACTGCATTTTTAAAGGTTTCTTTTTTCTTGAAACCGAAGCGTATTAAACAATTTTAAATGTGCTTTCTACACTAGTGATTACGATTTTTACCCTAAAAAATCACCTTGCTAACAAAGAAACAAGATCAACATAAAAAAAACACAAGAATATAACGTTAAAGCTCTAAATTTAGAAAAAAAAAGTCACAACCGTTGTCTAAAGACAATAAAAAAAATAATACTATATAGAAGTTTATACAACATATAAACCATTCTTCTATGCCTTTAACCCACACCCACACTCTTTTGAATAAGTATTTAACCTAATCCCACAACATTCTACTAAGAGTATAAGAAAAATAATCAAATATGTTAAGGTGGAGGGCACGAGAGAAAACAGAGAGAGAGAATGTAACAGAGAAGCAG
The DNA here is from genome assembly GCF_000741045.1 of Vigna radiata var. radiata. Taxonomy (NCBI): domain Eukaryota; kingdom Viridiplantae; phylum Streptophyta; class Magnoliopsida; order Fabales; family Fabaceae; genus Vigna; species Vigna radiata. Next base: position 2,502,559 of record NW_014541837.1, read on the forward strand.
GAGAGTGAAATACTGAATGAAAACGTATATTGAAAACTTGTATTACAGAAGGAGTATACAAGGACATTTATAGAGAGAGGAATACATTGACAGTCTGTCATACAGAGTGACAGTTAGAGTAGTTTTGTTTTTAACTATAACATACCCCCCTCAAAACTAAACTACTAACATTTCTATATTAAGCATGTCTCTGAGGGCTTCAAATCTGCTGAGCCTCAAAGCTTTCGTGAAAATATCTGCGATTTGTAAGTCTGTTGGACAATGGAGGAGCTCAATTCTTCCTTGATTTACCAAGTCTCTTAGAAAGTGAAATTTTGTGCCAATATGTTTACTTCTGCCGTGAAATACAGGGTTCTTGGATAAGCTTATTGCAGACTTGTTGTCTACCATCAGCTGTATGGGTCTTTTACACTCAAATTTCAAATCCTTAAGGAGGGCTTCTAGCCACAGACACTGGCATGCTGTCTCTGTCGAAGCTATGTACTCAGCTTCGCATGAGGAGAGAGCTACAACGCCTTGTTTCTTAGAGCACCAAGAGATAGGTGCTCCAGCAAATCTGACAAAATACCCGAAGGTACTTCTTCTATCAACTGGATCTCCACTCCAATCCGAGTCGCACCAGACTTCCAGAGTGTTTCCTGTGCTATCTGTCATCCTTGGGAACTTGAGACCATAATGAATAGTTCCTTTTAGATACCTTAGAATGTGCTTGGCAGCTAACATGTGACTTTGCTTCGGTTCACTCATGAATCTGCTCAGTATTCCCACTCCAAAGCTAATATCTGGTCTGCTGTTGCAGATGTATCTCAACGAGCCGACTATCTGTTTATACAATGAAGCATCCACACTCTTTTCTTCCATTTGTTCAGTCAGTTTTAGATTGGCAGTCACCGGAATAGTTGTACTGTTGCAATTCATCATGTTAAAACGTTTTAAGACTTCACCAATATATCTACTTTGATGCAGAACCACTCCATTCGCTGTTTCAGTGAATTCCAGACCAAGGAAATAGCTAAGTCTCCCTAGGTCGGTCATGTCATATTCAGCTTTCATCTTCTTCTTAAATCCTTCTATCTCGTTCATGGACTCTCCAGTCACGAGGAGATCATCGACGTATAAACATACCGTCAAGGACCTCTGTTGTGCGACATATACACCATATTCAACTGAGCTCTTCACAAATCCAAGCTTCAGGAGTAACGCATTGATGTGATCATTCCAAGCTCGAGGTGCTTGCCTCAGCCCGTATAATGCTTTATTCAGCCGGTAGACCTTATGTTCTTCGCCTCCTCTCTCGAAACCAGGTGGCTGCCTGACGTAGACTTCTTCTTTCAACGGACCATTCAAGAATGCTGATTTGACNTCCAGTTGATGAATCTCCCAGCCTCTAGNGCTTGCTATGGCCACCATCAGTCTGACAGTCTCTAACCTTGCGACAGGGGCAAATACTTCTGTAAAATCTTCTCCTTGTTTCTGTAGAAATCCTTTTGCCACGAGACGTGCTTTGAGTTTAGCAACTTCGCCATTTGGTTTGAACTTTGTTTTAAAAACCCACTTCACTTCAATTGCCCGTTTATGTTGTGGTAGCTCGACCAGCTCCCAAGTTCTGTTTCTTTCAATCGACTTTAGTTCTTCAATCATCGCTTCTCTCCATCCTTTGTCATTGAAAGCTTGTTTCCAAGAAAGTGCCTCTGCATCGGCTAGGAATGCTATATGGGCTTGATCTCCAAAGTCTGACACTTCGTTATCAGTAAAGACTTCATAGTCAGCAAGTCTTGTGGAAGGAAATCTTGTCCTCTGAGATCTTCTGTTTTCGCNTGTCTCTTTTGATTCACCAATGATTCTGTCGTCCAACCAGCTTGGGACAATCTGAGGAACATGAGTCTTGGCTACCTGATGACCTTCATCAGATTTCTTCCAGTCGAATGTGGCTGCTTCGTCCACGACAACATCTCTAGTTATAACAATCTGCTTGTTCTCAGGGCTATATAATCTGTATGCACCAGTGGGGTGGTAGCCAATGAAGACAAAGGTTTCGCTCCTATCGTCTAACTTCTTCCTTCTTGCATCCGGAATGTGCCTGTAACACACTGAACCAAAAATTTTAAAATGATTTACTATCGGTTTAATACCTGACCAAGCCTCTTCTGGCGTGCTGTTCTCCAAAGCCTTTGTTGGGCTTCTATTCAAGAGATAAGCTGTTGTTGAAACAGCTTCTCCCCATAGGTAGCTGGGAAGATCTTTGCCTTTCAGCATACAGCGGGTCATATCCAGCAACGTCCTATTTCTCCTCTCAGCCACACCGTTGTGTTGTGGAGTGTAAGGAGCCACGATCTCATGTATGNTGCCCTTTTCATTGCAGAAATTGTTCATTTCATGTGAGTTGAACTCTCCTCCGCCATCAGTTCTGATTAGCTTGACGCGCATTCCAGATTGTCGTTCCACCATGGTACAAAATTTAACAAGGTGTGAGAAGACATCCTTCTTTTNTCTAATCAGATAAACCCAGATTTTCCTGGTGAATTCATCAACAAAAAGAAGAAAATACTTGTTACCTNCGATTGAAGTTTGTTCAAAAGGTCCACACACATCAGAATAAATCACATCCAGAGGTTGCTTTGCTCTTTTGTGTGCTGTTCTCTTAAACTGTGTTCTGGTTTGCTTCCCAATTACACATCCTTCACACACTTTCTTTGGTGGGAATATCTCAGGAACGCCACTAACCATTTCTTTNTTTTTCAGTCTGCTTAAACTTCTGAAGTTTAAGTGTCCATAGCGATAATGCCACAACCACACTTCTTCCTCAGTATTCACAGATGATAAGCATTGAATAGCTGTGGCACTCAGATTTACCTTGAAGGTTCTGTTTCTTGCTAGAGGAGCCTTAAGTACGAGTCTTCTTTTATCATCA
>NW_014541837.1:2505774-2506972 GCF_000741045.1 Vigna radiata var. radiata
TCTTCTTCTGCATGACTTTGATCGTGAGTCATCAACACGTGTTCGTGTTCCTTGTAACATTTGTCCTTATCATTTTTGCCTTTACTGATTTGACGACATCTGTCTTTGTCTTCTTGACAGTTGTTTCTACCGTGACACTCATCCTTGCATGTTTCCAAACACTCCTTCTGTGCTGGACACAATTGTTTTAATTCTTCAATACTTTTAATAGCACTCATTAAAAGTACATGATCTGAATCTGAACTTCCTGCATCCCGAGCAAGATTGGCTTCATCTCCTTTATTGTTTTTCACGGTTTCATTGTGNCAGCACTCGGATGAGTAGTGTCCGTATTTGCTGCATGTGAAACATTATATGTTTCTTTTATCAACCTTGCTTCTTCCTCTTCCTCTTCCAGATTTTCCGCCTCTCTTANTGTCGTTCTTGTTTTCATTACTTCCGTCTTCTTCGTTTTGGTCCGATGTACTCGAATTTCTTCCTNCTATTCTACCTCCTCGAGCACGACCTCTTGCTCTTCCACCTCGTCCCCTGGGTTTAAAATTGCTTCTGACTTGCAACGCCTGATTAGAGTCAAGACCAACCTCCTTCTCTGCTTTCTTTCTTTCAAGAAGACGNTGTTCGTGAGCCTCCAGCGAGTTCTGCAATTCTTCAATCTTCATTGTCTCCACATCTTTGCTTTCTTCAATAGCTACCACGATGTGGTCATACTCTNGGGTTAACGTCCTCAATATTTTTGCCACAATTTTCCTATCTTTTACTATCTTGTCGCATGCTCTCATAGCATTCACAATCATTTGAATTCTTCCGATATAGCTAACAACANATTCTTGTTTTTCCATACCTAAGAGTTCATATTGACGTTGAAGTGACTGTAGCTTAACCTTCTTGACCTTACCAGTGTTGTCGTAGCCTTCTTGAAGAATATCCCATATCTCCTTTGCCGTGGCTGCCTTCGAAATTTTCTAGAAGATGGTGGCTGACACGCACTGATGCAGTAACATGCGGGCTTTGCAATCTAATCTTTTGCTTTCTTTGTATTGACGTTTTGTCTCTTCAGAATCACCTTTTGCTGGTTCTTTGAACCCCTTCTTGACCACCTCGTCCACCTCTTGAAAACCTAGAATGGCGTCCATTTTGACGCACCAGTCGTCGAACCCCTTTCCATCAAACACAGGGAGATTGTTGTGCACAACACCGG
>NW_014541837.1:2507982-2511123 GCF_000741045.1 Vigna radiata var. radiata
GAAAACTTGTATTACAGAAGGAGTATACAAGGACATTTATAGAGAGAGGAATACATTGACAGTCTGTCATACAGAGTGACAGTTAGAGTAGTTTTTAAAGTGTTTTTACTTAAAGCAAGAAGCACATAACCTTATAATTTATTATATAGCTACTAACATTATTTTCATCACCTTTGCGTTTAAAATAGAAACTATTCGTATATATTAGTATCCAGTTATATTTTTATGTAAAAACTATTTGAATATATATTAATAAGTAGTTCGACTTAAAATGAAAGCCTTCATTCATATATATATATATATATATATATATATATAAACACAACTAAGCTAATGGTAACACAATCAATAAAAAGAATAATGTTGCAATACAATTAGTCTTATTTTTACTTATAAAATTAACTCTTAATCACATTATTTAATTTAATCTATTGTTTGAAAACAATATCCAAAATGCAACCTCTTAACAAATTGATTATAATCACACACATATGAAAAAATATATGTTTACACACACAAAGTAATAAAAAGAAAGATGTTATATCTAACGTTTTTATGCCTTTGTGTTGACAACAAAAACAAAAGGAGACAAACAATCCATAAGAAAAAACAAACAGGAAGATTCAAGCTAACTTAGTGATTATGCATCTCAGAATGAAGGGAACTATTTGATAATGAATGAAGTGACAAATAATGAATTGAATATTGAGTGGGGAAAGAAAAAGAGAGACGAAGCTCTATAATAAATATCACGGACTTGATTCTTGTCTCGTCCCTTTTTCAACATTGTCTTCAAGAATTGGTATATAAACTTTTTCGCTAAGTGAACTGTGTAAAAGAAAAATATACTAAAACTCTTTGTTACTATCAATATATAAAAAAAGGTAATTTCCTCCATTGTAAATCCATATAAAAAAAGTAATCTCGTCCATTAATTATAATAACAAGATAATTAAAAAGCCCATTTTCTTAAACAGTCATTCAACTGCTTTGCATCCATGTGCAGTTTTTGCTGAGTAAATGTTGTATGAATCATCTAACATAATTAATACATCAAACCAAATTTTTTCAGCTTAATACAAAAACATGCTAATCTAACTTAAACCTTCGTTGTGCTGGTTTGCAGAATTATACTGAAAATGCATCCAAATTCATGTCAAGTGCACTTAGCTTATGCATGATTGGTATTGAAACCGGGAAAAAGCAAAATGATCTATTATTATGAAAAAGAGTAAGACGAATCATATAATCAGAGTCCGCACTAACACACAAAAGAAATTAAAAAAAAAATAGACGAATCATATAATCAAAAATAATGATCAGATGTTTCATTTTTTCGATACATGGGTTTGTTCCTCATCAAATTAATTGTTAAAGAGTAGAGATCTAAAAAAGGGAAAAAGAGAAGGATTACTAGAACGATGAGAACAAGGTTGTGAGCACCATCTTTGTAATTTGCTTTGACTTCTCAGGCTAACTCCATTTCCTTCCATAAGAGAGCTTTTTCTCATGTTTCAGAGGTTTGTGTGCTTTAGGTTAATTAGGTTAAAAATGTTATATAAATTTTGGCTCATAAATATTATATTTTAAATAAGAAAATAATTTACCTACTTCTTAAATTACCTTTGAGCTATTATATGAAGAATCTTGTCTATGGAAGTTTTAAAAAGTTTAAATTCCATATCTACCAGTCAAGAAATGAGCAAAAAGGATAGTAAAAAAGATTAAAAAAATTGTAAATCTGAATTTATGTTGAACGTGTATTATTCTGAAATCTTAACCACGTAATCACCGACCCACATGGGGTTCTTAATAAAGGTTGTCGATTATTTTACACCCTGGAAAGCCTGTCTTAGTTTGTTGGTTGAAGAAAATAAATAAATGGAAAGAAAGAAAAAAAAAAAGAGAGAGAGAGTAAAATAACATTGTTTAATTGGAATAAAATAAAGTGAAAAAAAAATATGAATATGACTTTTCTAATAAACAGCGAATATGTTTCGAAAGAAATTGACTGTTTACTTTTTGAGTTTTTTTATATTTTATATTTATTTTTATTTAAATATATTAAATTAATTATGATAATGATCATTTATGTGTCAATCGCATGAATAACATACATAGAGTGAACTTTAATCAAATGACAATTAAAAAAATTTGAGATGTAGGTATTAAATCTCTAATGAAATTCAGTGATACTTTGATTATGTTAAATTCGAAAATCTCTGTATTAAAGCTCAGGATTTTGAAAAAGGTTCAACACAAAAGAAAAAGAAGTTAAAAAGAAAAGTACATAAGAAGCTTAAAGAGAGGTTTGTGCATGTATCCGAAGGATAAACTCTATATTAAAAAAGTTTAAGATTTAACAAAATAACTAAATAAATCATAATTATAAACGAGTTATGAAAAAACATAGCAGTTAATTTTTGTACCTCCATAGGCAAATTTGCCTCATATATTACAAAAGTAGGCAAATTCAAACAAATTCAAAGTCAAGGGGAAGTCGTGCTACCCCCTAACGACTTCAAAAAGAGAAGTCGTGCTATCATTGCACGACTTCACACTGTTCATATGAATAGTGATGAAGTCGTGCTACCAAAAAATGACTTCATGTTGTTGTAATCGATTACGCTGGAGCTGTAATCGATTACCAAAAGCTAAAGTCGTGCCACCCTTGCACGACTTCAGCTTTGTAGACCAAAACCAGTGTGGTAATCGATTACTTGGACCTTGTAATCGATTACCTGCACTCTGATTTGTGTAATTTGCTTGGTAATCGCTTACCAGTGTGTAATGGGCAAAAAATTCCCCTTGTAATCGATTACCATTGGCTTGTAACCGATTACCAGCGTGTTTTAATTGTTGATTGAGGTCTTAGTTGTGTTGTAGACACATTTGCTTTGTTTTTGGTGTAGTGGACGAAGTTATAATAAAAAAAAATGAAAAGGTATAAGAAAATTGAAAAGAAAAATATTAATTGTCATTAAGTAATTAATTTTTGAATGGATTACAAAATGGTAAGATTAAAACTATTAACGAAATGGACAATTTCCCCTATGATGACCTTCGTTGCGGCAGTAAGAGCATTTTCTTGGCTGATCTGGAGTGGACTGATCCATCTCATTACGAATCCTATTTGTAGAT